>NW_006785665.1:1461041-1474902 GCF_000442215.2 Lipotes vexillifer
ATATATATAGTAGGCCCTCAACTTAAAGGGACCAAAGAACACTATAGGAAGTGTGGGGGGGGGGGTTAATGGGAATACCAGGGAGAAATGATAGAGGCAGGGGTAGGCGCAGGGGCTACTTCAAATAAGACGGTTTAGCAGCGAAGGAGCCCTGGAGAAACAGCGACCCAAAATACCACAGGAACGGGAGCTCCCCTCCGGGAGCGCCCCTCCCCGTCTTGGACAGTACCCTTCGTCCCATCTGGCAGCGCACCTCCCAAGCCTGGAACTACAAATCCCAGAGGCCCCTGCGGCACAGACGGGACGTGTCCTGTCTGCCTGTGGCTACGATGAGGGGCGGTGGCCGGGCGGCGGGAGATTCAAACCTGGAAGAAGGAGGAACATGGAGGGGAGAGGAACGGGCCCGTCCCTGGCGACCTGTGAGTGCCAGAAGGGGCCGAGAAGGGTCCGGCAGTGATGCCACTGGTCGGGGACTCGGCGGTCCTGGGACAGGTTGGGGCTGGGGTTGGGCGCAGGGCCAACCAAGCAAGGGGCGGCCGAACTGTGCTCAGTGGGGAGGGAGCACTCAGTCCGGACTCCTGCGGGCGGGAGTAAACCTGTGAGCTGCGAAACGCTCCGACTTCTGTGTCGCGCTTCAAAGCTTACAAAGAGTTTTCTCCCTTATTCCCAAATTCTGGGGCTCCGGGGCTGGGAGAATGTAGGTGGTCTGGATGGCCCCTTAAAAATTTAGCAGTTACTCTTGGCTACCATACTTGCCAAGCGCTACCAGGGGACGGGACGCCTAAAAAGGCCTGGGGGACTTCCTTGACTTTTTGATGCTTCTTTGAGACAATGCCTCTCAAACTTTACGGTGTCGGAATTACCCGGGGAGCTAATTTAAAATGCAGATTCCTGAATCCTATCCCAGAGCTTTAGCAACTATAGGTCTCGACTTGGGCCCATAATCTGCATTTATAACAAGCACCGCTGTGCTTCTTCCGTCACCCCACATAATTGTGAGGCGGGTAGTCCAAGTACCACACTTTCAAAAACACCGCTTTAGAAAGAGAGACTGGGGTCCGAAAAATGGGACCGCAGAAAGGTTTCCATCTGACCTTCTGAAAGAAAAGCAAAATCTACTCCTTTCCCTTCCTCTCCATTAGGATTCAAAAAGCGAAGTCCACGTCCACCTATCTGTTGAAGGAAAGCTAGTTACAGATCTGAAAAGGACAGGAAAACTGATTTTTTTTTTAAGACTCTGTGTATGTACAAAGTCCCGCCCATCTCTCACAGTCCTCAATTCATAACTCTGAAGTGATGTCACTCACTTACTGGTTTATTTTCCATGCTTAGCAACCAAAACTTGTTTCTTGTACACCCCCCTCAGAGAAACTGATGGATTTCCTGCGATTGGCCAGTGCTTTCCAATTTGAACATGGAGGGGTGTGTGTGTGTGTGTGTGTGTGTGTGTGTGTGTGTGTGTTTTAACTTGCTTAACTGACAATTCAAAGAAGCCCTGCCGCTGCCCCAATCATACTGCAGGATATGCAACATAATAAAAAGAGATAAAGAGTTGGAACAACATTAAGTGCTGAGTCAAAGACATTTGCTAAGCTCTGTCTCTGTTTTCAAGCTCTCTGACTTTATTTTCTTTGTGTATGTGTGTAGCTTTCTCTCATTTTGTCGGCTTTTGTATTGTCTTCCCTAAGGAGACTAGAGAGATAGGGGAGAAGAGGGGGGAAAAGGATAAAAGGAGGCTGTGGCTAAGGCAGAATATGAATGCTGTCTCATTTCAGGGATTTCCTGTTCTTGAGTTTGGGAGTCAGAGATTGTCTGCATTTTATTTAGCTTGGAGACTATTTTACTCCTCAGGTAACCTATACCAAAAGGGAGAGTAAATACACCTTTGTGATCTTTTAAAATTCTGTCCTTCCACTTAAACCCAAGTGAGTGGCTTTTTTTCACGTGGTTCCCTCTGTTGAACTGCCTTTTCTCCCTTCCTGCCTGTTCATTCTTTAAGATTCTACTCACAGGTAGAATCCTTTGCTTCCTCTGCTGCTTCCATAGACTATTTTTATTTATTTATTGGAGTATAATTGCTTTACAATGTTGTGTTAGTTTCTGCTGTACGATGAAATGAATCAGCTATATGTATACCTATATCCCCTCCCTCTTGGACCTCCCCCCTCCCCCCCCACATCCCACCCATCTAGGTCATCACAGAGCACTGAGCTGAGCTTCCTGTGCTTTATACCTTGTCCCCACTAGCTATCTATTTTACATATGGTAGTGTATATATGTCCATCGTACTCTCCCAGTTTGTCGCACCTTCCCCTTCCCGCCCTGTGTCCACATGTCCGTTCTCTATGTCTACGTCCATAGACTATTCATGAGCTGTGACCGCACTTCTCACATCAGGTTGAAGTTTTTTACTTACATGTTTTTCTCTTCTAATAATAATCTTTGTACTTCTTGAGAGTAGGGGTCCGCTAGTCCAGTGCCTGACATATAGGAGGTATTGAATGAATGAATGGCTGCTGAATGATGAGTTCTAGTTAGTCCTGTTAACCTAGCCTCTGGGAGAGTACCTGAGGAGGATGATACAAGTACAGTTCTTGGAGAACTCAGAATCTAATTAGGGATAAAATGAGGAGCTAAGTTCCCAGCCAAGGAGGGATCTGGACATTCCTACTCGGAGGTACTGAGGGAAGCGCCGTGAAGTAGGTTTTGGTAGGGGGAGGTCAGGAAGATGGCTAGAGGGGAAAGGGAAGGAATGCCTCCAATACAGGAAGGATCCCCTCTTAAAGGGTGGGGAGGCCTCCCTTTAACAGGGTGCTCACTAGGATAGCTTTACTGGATGGGAGAGAAGATTGGGACAGACATGTGGGAGATGCCTCTGCTTTCCAAGCAGAGTTGCCTTAGAAAGTCTGTTAAGAAGAAGCTTGCTACAGCCAATGCTAATGCTCCCCTCCTTGGTTCCTCAGATGAACGCCTCACAGCTGAGGAAATGGATGAGCAGAGGCGGCAGAATGTCGCCTATGAGTACCTGTGCCGGCTGGAGGAAGCCAAGCGGTGAGCAGAGCAACCGCCTCTTTCTGGTCTCCCTTTCCCACCCTGCCCACCCCAGGCACCTGCCCCCAAAGCAAATACAAAAAGACAAGAGTCCATTCTATGGGAAAGGGAAAGTTGAAATAGCATCTTTTTTTTTTTCCTTTCAGACTATTTTTTAGAGCAGTTTTAGGTTCGCAGCAAAATTAAGAGAAAGATACAGGGATTTTCCGCATGCTTCCTCCCCACAAACATACATAGCCTCCCCCATTATCAACAGCCCCCACAAGAGTGGTATGTTTGTTACAATTGGTGAACCTACTTGGACACATAATCCTCCAAAGTTCATAGTTTGCCTTAGAGTTCACTCTTCATGTTGTATACTGTAGTCTATGAGTTTGGACAAATGTATAATGACATATAGCCATCCATCATTATAGTATCATAGAGTAGTTTCACTACCCTAAAAAGTCTCTGTTTCATTTATTCATTCCCTCTGCCCCACCCCCACCCCCAACTCCTGGCAACCACTCATCTTTGTACTGTCTCCATAGTTTTGCCTTTTCCAGAATTTCACATACCTGGAATAATACAATATGTAGGCTTTTCAGATGGGCTTCTTTTACTTAGTAATATGCATTTAAATTTCCTCCATGTCTTTTCATTGCTTCCTAGCTCTTTTTTTTTTTTTTTTTTTTTGCGGTACGCGGGCCTCTCACCGCTGTGGCCTCTCCCGTTGCAGAGCACAGGCTCCGGATGTGCAGGCCCAGCGACCATGGCTCACGGGCCCAGCTGTTCCGCTGTACAGTGGCTGTACAATTTTGTATTCCCACCAGCAATGAATGAGAATTCCTGTTGCTCCACATCCTCAGCAGCATTTACTGTTATCAGTGTTCCAGATTTTGACAATTCTAATAGGTGTATATTAGTATCTCACCATTGTTTTAATTCACATTTCACTGATGACATATGATGTGAAGCATCTTTTCAGATGCTTATTTGCCATTTGTAGATCTTCTTTGTATATCTTTCTTTGGTGAGGTGTCTGTCAAGGTCTTTGTCCCATTTTTTAATCAGGCTCTTTGTTTTCTTACTGTCGAGTTTTAAGAGTTCTTTGTATATCTTGGGTAACAATCTTTTATCAGATGTGTCTCTTTTTTTTTTGCGGTACGAGGGCCTCTCACTGTTGTGGCCTCTCCCGCTGCGGAGCACAGGCTCCGGACGCGCAGGCTCAGCGGCCATGGCTCACGGGCCCAGCCGCTCCGCGGCATGTGGGATCTTCCCGGACCGGGGCACGAACCCGTGTCCCCTGCATCAGCAGGTGGACTCTCAACCACTGGGCCACCAGAGAAGCCCAGATGTGTCTTTTTTTTAATAATTATTTTATTTTATTTATTTATTTTTGGCCATGCCATGTGGCTTGCGGGATCTTAGTTCTCTGACCAGGGATTGAGCCTGGTCCCTGGCAGTGAAAGTGCCGAGTCCTAACCACTGGACCGCCAGGGAATTCCCTCAGATGTGTCTTTTGAAAATATTTTCTTTTGCAAATATTTTCTCCCTGTCTGTGGCTTGTCTTATTATTTTCTTGACATTGCCTTTTGTAGAGCTGAAGTTTTCATTTTAGTGAAATCTAGCTTATTAATTATTTCTTTCAAGGATTGTGCCTTTGGTGTTGTATCTAAAAAGTCATTGCCATACCCAGGGTCATCTAGGTTTCCCCGTTGCCTTCTAGGAGTTTTACAGTTTTGTGTTTTACTTGGAAGTTGATGCTCCATTTTGAGTTGATTTTTATGAAGGGTGTAAAGTCTAGGTCTAGGTTCATTTTTTGCATGTGGATGTCTAGTTATTCCAGCACCATTTGTTGAGGAGACTATATTTGCTCCATTGTACTGCCTTTGCTCCTTTGTCAAAGATCAATTGACTATATTTATATGGGTCTCTGTTCTGTTCCACTGATCTATTTGCCTAGTCTTTCACCAATACCACACTGTCTTGATTACTGTGGCTAAGTCAGGTAGTGTCAGTGTACCAGCTTTGCTCTTCTCCTTCAATATCATGTTGGCGATTCTGGGTATTTTATCTCTCCATGTAAATTTTAAGAGTCTCATGCTCCACCGACTGAGTTAGTTGGGTGTGCCTCCATGTAAACTTTATTTTTATTTATTATTATTATTATTTTTTAATTTATTTTTGGCTGAGTTGGGTTTTCGTTGCTCTTCGCGGGCTCTCTCTAGTTGCCGCGAGCGGGAGCCACTCTTCACTGTGGTGCGCGGGCTTCTCATTGTGGTGGCCTCCCCCGTTGCAGAGCACGGGCTCCAGGTGCGAGGGCTTCAGTAGTTGTGGATCGCGGACTCCAGAGCGCAGGCTCAGCAGCTGTGGCACACAGACCTAGCTGCTCCGCGGCATGTGGGATCCTCCTGGACCAGGGCCCGAACCCGTGTCTTCTGCATTGGCAGGTGGGTTCCCAACCACTGCGCCACCAGGGAAGCCCCCATGTAAACTTTAGAATCAGTGTGTGGAGATCCACAAAACAACTTGCTGGGGTTTTGATTAGGACTGCATTGAATCTATAGCTCAGGTTGGGAAGAACTAACATCTTGACAATATTGAGTCTTCCTGTCCATGAATATGGACTCTCTCTCCATTTATTTATTTATTTATTTATTTATTTATTTTGCGGTACGCGGGCCTCTCACTGTTGTGGCCTCTCCGTTGCGGAGCACAGGCTTCGGACGCGCAGGCTCAGCGGCCATGGCTCACGGGCCTAGCTGCTCCGCAGCATGTGGGATCTTCCCGAACCGGGGCACGACCCCGTGTCCCCTGCATCAGCAGGCGGACTCTCAACCAGTGCGCCACCAGGGAAACCCTCTCTCCATTTATTTAGTTCTTCTTTGATTTCATTCATCAAAGTTTTGTAGCTTTCCTCATGTAGATCTTGTACATATTTTGTTAGATTTATACCTAAGTATTTCATTTTGGGGGGTACTAATGTAAATGTTTTTAATTCAAATTCCACTTGTTTGTTGCTGGTGAATTGGAAAGCAGTGGACTTTTATTTTTTTTATTTATTTATTTGTTTATTAAACATCTTTATTGGAGTATAATTGCTTTACAATGGTGTGTTAGTTTCTGCTATATAATATTTTATTTTATTATTTTTATATTTATTCTATTTTATTTATTTATTTATTTGGTGGCGCCAGGTCTTAATTGCGGCAGGGGGGCTCCTTAGTTGCAGCTCGCAGGCTTCCTAGCTGCAGCTTGCCGGCTTCTTAGTTGTAGCACATGTGCTCCTTAGTTGTGGCCAGCAGGCTCCTTAGTTGTGGCTGGTGAGCTTCATAGTTGTGGCTCGCTGGCTCCTTAGTTGTGGCATGCATGTGGGATCTGGTTCCCTGACCAGGGATCAAACCCAGGCCCCCTTCATTGGGAGCATGGAGTCTTAACCACTGCGCCACCAGGGAAGTCCCACAATTGACTTTTATATATTAACCTTGTCTTTTGCAACCTTGCTATAATCACTTATTAACACCACGAGTTTTCTGGTATCATGCTTTCAGATTTTCTACAAAGACGATCATGCCATCTGTGAACAAAGACAACATTACGTCCTTTTATCCCCCTACATACTTTAATACATATCTCTATATATGGACACTTGGTTACATAACCACAATACCATTATAATACCCACCTAAGTTATCCATTAATCCTTGGAAGATCAACACCCAGGTCACCTTCAAATTTTCCTGATTGTCTGAAAAAATCATCTGTTTTTACAGTTGGCTTATTCAGTTAAGGATCTGAAAGAGTTCACACTTTACATTTGGTTGTTATGTACTGCTAAGTCCTAGTTCATCTAGAGCTGACATAAACAGTTCTTTATGTCACTGAGTTCTTGAAGAAACCGGGTCATTTGTCCTGTAGAACATCCTACATTCAGGCTTTGTCTGTTCACTTCCTGTGTCCCTCAACTTGTTCCTCTGTACCCCATATTTCCTGTGAATGGATGTTGGCCCCAAAGACAGGATAAATGCTTAATTCTTTCCTTTTAATCAATAGCATATTTTTAATGTTCTCCAAAGAAAGTAGGTAGGATGGGGTAGATAGAAAACCAGGGTGTCTGTGTCAGGGAAGGCATGAAGGGAGGTGTGACTGGCTCTCTCTTTGAAAACAGGTATTTCCTGTAGGCCCCAATACGTGGAGAAGCCCTTATTCTCTCCGTCATACATTCATCAGCCATAATACTTTACATTTATATTCAGTGTTTTCACATTCATTAACTCATTTAATCCTGGCAGCTGCCCACTGAAGCAGGAGGTACAGGTGGTATCTTCATTTTGCAGATTATGCAGCTGAGGCCCAGAGAGGTGAAGTGGGGGAGATGGTGTGGAAAGCAGGTCTTCTGATTCGAAGGGCTGTGACCTTTCTGTCCCTTTGTGCTGCTCCCCTCGCTTCAACCCTGGGGCTTCCCTACTCCCCTCATCATCATCCAAGCTGGGTTATGGACTGTGTAGAAATGACTTTTGTATACCTGGGTTCTCAGAACATGCAGAATAAGAGAAGTGAGCAGGTACAATTTGGTTCAACAGTCAAATGCATAACCAGACTGAGTGAGAGGTTATACCATGTAACAGGTAAGAGCCTGTTTAAGCCTCACTGAAGATGGGCAGCTTCAGTGCCTGTCAGGGAAGATGTATAGGGTGGGTGGGGGCTGAGGATAGGCCAATCCAGGTGTTTGGGGCAGCTTGGGAGAAGGTGGGAACAGCCAGGCAGTGGGCAGAGAGGGGAGTTGGGAGTAGGGCAGGAACAGGAGGCAGGAGAGAGTGAGAGGCTGCTTAGGGGGAGAGAGGGAGGGAGGGAAGGTCTTGTGGTTGGAATGAAGTGCTGTGGCTTGCCAGAGGGGGTGAGAAGCTGCTCTCATGCTCTCAGCTGGATGGAGGCCTGCCTGAAGGAGGAGCTTCCTTCCCCGGTGGAGCTGGAGGAGAGCCTCCGGAACGGAGTGCTGCTGGCCAAGCTGGGCCACTGTTTTGCACCCTCTGTGGTTCCCTTGAAGAAGATCTATGACGTGGAGCAGCTACGGTACCAGGTGGGGAGCAGAGGTCTCTACTTTCTACCTTCTTCCTCTCAAACTATCTGTTCTCAAAGTTGTGAGAGTGGGGTGACCATATTATTTATTGTCCAAACCTGGGTACTATTGAGGATAAAATGGGTGCTAGTAATCATTGCACTGGAACAATGGGTTTCAATTGGTGTCTTGCAGCTAGGCGGTGTGTACTATGCTTAGCAGCAAGGTGCATTTGCTAGGTGGGCTTTGAGATGCCTCTGATATGAGAACTTCCAAGCAGACTTTTCTACCCACAGTCTACACTCAGAGGCTTGTGAGCTTTGCCACCTTGAAGTTATTTCCAGGACATGCTGCCCCTTCCCTGTGCTCTAGTCAACCCAACCCGCCTCTCCTTCCCATCCCAGCTCCGGACTCCCCTTTTCCAGGAAGCCTTACTAGCTTGCTAATCCCATCCCTGTGCCATCCTTCCCAAATAACCCACTGGGTCATCCATCCCTGGTGGTTTCTCTCTGTTTTTGTGTCTCTGTCCTGGGCGGATGGGAAATCCATAGGACAGGGTCCTCTGCCCCCACCCCCTGAATCTTCAAGCTGCGGTCTGGGCTCTACCCAGAGGGAACCCTGAGAACTGTGGAAATAGATTCTCTTCTCTTTCCTTCCCTTTTAGGCAACTGGCTTGCATTTCCGTCACACAGACAACATCAACTTTTGGCTGTCTGCAGTAGCCCACATCGGTCTGCCTTCGGTAACATTGGGTCTCAAGATTGGGGTTCATCTTTGCTCTTCACCAGTACTCGCACCTCCACCACACACGTGCTTTATCTCCCTGGCACTCTTTAGTGCTCATCTCCATGTGTCTTCTAAATGAACTTAAGCTAAGAGTTTAAGTTCCCTGAGGCTGTATGTCTTTGAACCATGTTACTTGGTCTCTGTCTTCACTTCCTTGTGGGTAAGGGAAGTGAAGGGAGGTGAAGGCAACCTGGCCCAGGATGCATTGTTGCCATTGTTCCCATTAGTCAGTGAGGCCCCTATATAACGCAGGAGGTGGGCCTCATGTTGGCCAGCAGAATTTCATAGTGTGAAGCAAGGACACACCACATCCCAAGGCGGTAGACTTGGAAGCCTAGGCCAGGACCCCAACTGGACACATGCTGCGTGTCCTCTCACTCTTTGACTCTCAGTTTGTTTCTCATCTGTAAAATGGGGATAGTAATCACTCCCCTGTCTTCCTTATAAGGTTGTCAGGAAGATCACATGATCTGTGTGAATTCCTTTTGTGAATTATAAAGAACTATACAAATTAAGGCATGAGATTCTGTACTGTTTTTCTTCACCGTAGAAGGCAATTATAAGACAAGGAAATAACAGTTAAGACAGATGCTTTGGTGAGAGGCAGATCAATAGAGGCCATGTGTTCTCAGTGAGGCTAGAACACTTTTAAGTCTCTAGATTTGGTCTTTTCTTATGTATCTAAGGTAACCAAGAGGTGTTGAGGTTAAACCTCATTACAGTCGCCAGGTGGCATGAGAAATCGTGCCTGGGGTTACTCAGTTCTTAGAGGGGCCCCCACTGATCAGAGACCTTTGGCTTGAAGACAGGGATGGCATGCCCTGACCCTTTGCAGTCCTTGGCAGTGTGTGTTTCAGTAGGCCCCTTGTGGAGACATGGCCAGCTCCCAGCATGCCACCTTTCTGGCAAGAGTCCAAGGTGAGGGGCACAGGCTGGCTGTGTCTGTAGGATGAAAAGGGGGCCTGTTTCTCCTGGAGCATGTGGCCTGCGTCCTATAGCCTTGATAGCCTTGTCTGGTGTTTGGTTAATCTGGGGCTGTGTGTCCGTGGCTGGGTCTTGGCTTAGTATGTGTCCCCAATGCCTTTCTTTTACACTGCGTGTGTGGATGCAGTGCTGACTGTAAAGAGTTGGCGAGATTGACCCAGAAGCCCCAGGTCAGAGAAGAAGACCCTTTCCTCAGCCCCTCTCTCCGTATCTGGTGCTGCTTCAAAGTCTTCAATGGCAGTAATTGGCTGGTTTCCCCTCTAGACCTTCTTCCCAGAGACCACGGACATTTATGACAAGAAGAACATGCCCCGGGTGGTCTACTGCATCCATGCACTCAGGTGAGAGACCAAGACTTTTATCATCCAGGTTCCTCTAGGTGGATGCAACCAACAGTCAACAGCAACAAACGTTGCAGCAGGGAGGATGGAAGATAGACCACAGGGAACACTTCTCAGAGTGACATTTTTGATCTACATAGTTTTGTTTAGATTTATGTGCATGCTGGAGGGCACATTTATGTGTGATATGTGTGGATGAAGGGACAGAGCAGGCAGGGAAGAGTGTTCAGCTTGTGACTGGGGTGCAATGAAGTCAGATTAGGATGCATCTGGCGTGTCACATGCCATCAGCGTGAATGGAGAAGGCTATTTAGTCCTACTCGCAGCCAGCCATCAGCAACCAGTTGGCTAAATCATAGAAAGTAATTGACCAGTTCCTACGTCCATCATGTCATCTCTTCCTGACTTCATTTCCCACATCCTTTGAGGACTCTGTGCCTTAGCTTAGCGGATCTCTGCTTGCTATGCCCTTTCCATCCTCCATCTCCATCCAGTGACCTGCCACTGAAATGTGTCCTTCTCTGTGAAGCCTTCGCAATCCCCCCAGAGCTCCTACAGCATCTTATTTTTCTGCGGTGGCATTGCCTTGTGCTGACTTACAATAACATCTCTCCCTGTGAATGGGGGATGACTTGTGGGCAGGTGCTGTATGGTCTTCATCTCCAAGTCCCCACAGTATCTCCTGCAAACCTATTATAGTCAGCATGTGAAAATGAATAGGCCCCAATGCCTTCCGTTCTTTCCTAGCCTCTTCCTCTTCCGGCTGGGATTGGCCCCTCAGATACATGATCTATATGGGAAAGTGAAATTCACAGGTAAGCCCAGCTCCTTCCCCAACCACCACAGTCTGGGCAGGTCTTGGGGGCTCCGGGCCTGATGAAGGGCATCTGTGCTATTATTGCAGCTGAGGAGCTCAGCAACATGGCCTCTGAACTAGCTAAATATGGCCTCCAGCTGCCTGCCTTCAGCAAGATCGGGGGCATCCTGGCCAATGAACTCTCGGTGGATGAGGCTGCAGGTAGAGACCAGGCTCCCCTGCTGGGGTAGCTCAGTGAGTATGGGACGACTCTGAACCTTATAGCCCCTGCATAAATCCTGGATACTTCTCATCATAGGCAGGGCCAACAGCCTGCCTGGCTTGCCTGGCCCCTGTGGATGGAAAAAGGGGCTGATGTCAGAGTGGTCTGCAGCTGGTTACGCTGTAGCTGGACTGGGGTTTGCTCTGGCATCCTGACCTTGTCTTCATGTCCTCTCCTAGTCCATGCAGCTGTTCTTGCCATCAATGAGGCAGTGGAGCGAGGAGTGGTCAAGGACACCCTGGCTGCCTTGCAGAATCCCAGTGCTCTGCTGGGGAATCTTCGAGAGCCTCTGGCAGCCACCTACCAGGAGCTGCTGGCCCAGGCCAAGATGGAGAAGGCTGCCAATGCCAGGAACCGCGTAAGGAGACTTGGATGGCAGGGGCCGAAAAGCTGGGTGGCCTGGAAAATCTCGAGTGAAACCAGGACTCCTATTTGTCCTGTCTCCGGAATCCAAAGTTGCCTAGAGAAACTAACTTGTCAGTTATTTTTGAGAAACAGGAGAGGAACTCAGGAGAATAACGGGAATTCAAAAGAGAAGATAGGGGAAAATGTTCTGGGGCAGGGCTGAGAGACTGGAATGTAGAACTGGATGAGATTAGACTGGAGATTCCAAAGGGTAGTTCAACTTAACTGTGTCAGTGCCAGGGGGTTAGATCCCACGATTTCCCCAGATTCCTTCCAACCAGACTGACCTTTGGCCTTGGGAAGACCCCCAGAAGAAGAAATAGTTATAGACAGGGAGGGAGGGGTAAGAAAGATTGAATTGGTTTTCCCAGGTTCCCCTCTCAATGTAGTTTTTGCAGAATGATGGAGAAAGCCAGGACATCTATGACTGCTACCTAACTCAGGCTGAAATCCAGGGCAACATCAACCATGTCAATGGTAAGAGAGAAAGGCCAGGAGGGGTTTGAAGGGTAAGCCCCCGCCTAGGGAGTTATGGGGTTGGCTTCTCTCAGGCCAGAAGACCCATGACCTCACTTGGGCCAACACTTATTTCAAGGGAAGATCAAAGTCAAGGCTGTGTGTGCTCTGTTTTACGTCTGTTAATGTCTGGAGAAGTGGTCGCTGTCAAGGGGGCTTCTGTTTGAATGGACATCCATAGAGTGGACAGAGGCAAAGGGGCAGGCTTTTCAGCTCTTGGTCCCCGGGGGCAGTTGGTCTGGGGTCCTTCAAGAAGAGAGTTTGGAGAATGGATGGGGGTAGGAGATCAGGGCAGGAGAGGCTGCTTGAAAGCCCGGGATGGAGCGTGCCTCTGCCTTTTTAGGTCAGGATATCCTCAGGGTATGGGGTAGTGAGATGGGAAGGCTGTGAAGATCCAGCTGAAGAATTTGGGCTGGGCCCTAGGAGCCCAGGGGGCAGGGGTGAGGGTAACCCTGGGCAGGCAGGAAGAGGGCTGAACTGGGGATGTTAAGCGGTGGGCTTTCTCACACTATCCATTATGGAGTCTTGGTCTTTTCAGTCCATGGGGCTCTAGAAGTTGTTGATGATGCCCTGGAAAGACAGAGCCCTGAGGCCTTGCTTGAGGCCCTTCAAGACCCTGTCCTGGCCCTGCAAGGAGTGAGGAGAGACTTTGCAGACTGGTACCTGGAAGAGCTGAGCTCAGACAGAGAGCAGAAAGCACAGGTCAGGCTCTGTCTATGACCTAGTACCTCCTCTATCTGACTATAGGATGGGGGAGGGCCTCACCACTGTCAATTCTTTGTATTCAGTAAGTGCTGACTACATGTTTAAATGGTTAAATTACCCCAAAGCCTAATGGACCAGGCTGATCAGCTTCTGCCTTCTGAGAATGTCTCATACTGACTGGGGTGGGACCCAGGGGCAGTCCAGTAGGCAGTGATATGCTCCCCCATTGCTGAATTGAGGCCTCAAGTTAGCAATCTTATTTTCATTGCTGTTGACTTTCTCCCTGACACTATATTTGTGTTGCCCGTGTTGTTATTTCAGATGCTTACTGGGTAAGAAAGAGCCAGAGGTCAGAGATGAGTTCTGAGGGATGGGTGGGCCAGGGTAGTCTGCCTAAAGGGGAGAGGTGGGGTTGAGGGTGGGTGACTGGGTGGACCTGGGGCTCATGCTGGCAGCCCCTGAAGTATGTTCATGGTCCCAGGAGGCCTCTCTTCTACTGCATCTCTTCCCTCTTCCAGGAGCTGGGCCTGGTGGAGCTTCTGGAAAAGGAGGAGGTCCAAGCTGGTGTGGCTGCAGCCAACATAAAGGGTGATCAGGAGCAAGCCAGTAAGTCATCTCCAGACTGAGACCTGGTCTGGGTGTATCACTGGCTCTTGGGAGAGCATGTAACTACTTTGCCAGCTTCTGTGTAGAGCAAGGTAGACTGCTGCCTGATTTTCCAGCTCCCCACCTAGTGTGCCCTATTCCTGGCCGCCTGGGGGGATGCTACAGGTAAGTTCATCAAGGCCCTGGAGATAATGATAGTCGGTACTGCACCAGGCTGGACTTCTAGGGCAGGCAGTTTCCTTCTAGGCACCTCCCCTGTATTTTTTTTTTTTTTTTTTTTTTTTGTTTTTTTTTTTTTTTTTTTTTTTTTTTTTTTGCGATATGTGGGCCTCTCACTGTTGTGGCCT
>NW_006785665.1:1475256-1485383 GCF_000442215.2 Lipotes vexillifer
TTTTTTTTTTTTTTTTTTTTTTTTTTACCTCCCCTGTATTTTGACCGTTTCAACTTGGTTGAGTTCCTTTGGCTTCTGAAATATAGTGATGGCCCAGATGAGAGAGAAACTCATGATCCAGCTCAGTTTCCCTTAAAAACATGATATACAAATATAATTCTTTATCAAAAGAATGTGGGTTAGCGATTGTATCCCTCCAAGGGGATCAATCTGGATAGCAGGCGTGAAGAGAAATAGAGTGCCGAGGCGCCACGCAGCAGCCTGTGGACACCACACCTGGCACGAATGCTTGCCTCTGACTGGACTGGCTCAGTCACCCTTCACCTTTGTCTGGCAGGGCTCTCTGTGGCTATCTCATGGAGCCCCCAGGCCGCTCCTGGCTAACTGCCTGCTTATCGCTCAGTTCCTTGCTGTTGCCAGAATAATCGCTCAAGCACAGATCTGATCTTAGCTTCTTTGTTGAACATCTTCAGACCGTCGTGGCTTCTTCCACATTCCTCCTAGACTTTAGTCCCACCTCCTCAGCATGGTAGGTGAGACCTTCCAAATGTCTCCCCCAACCCTTCTCTTCACATCCCACCAGCCCAGTTGAGTCAGATGACCTGTTCTCCCTTGACTGCCCGCAGCTTTGCCCACTGCCAGGCCTCTGGTCCTCTGGATTACAGTTCTCCCACGTTTTCACCAGTGGAAAGCAGATGAAAATATCCTGCAGAGCTGCCTCAAATGCCTCCTCCTCTGTGAAATCTTCCTACTCTCTCCCCCTAGAATCCCTCCTCTCCCACGCTGCCAGTGGATTTGCGGGGAGGGGAAATACCTCTCACATAGCAGTGACGGCGATGCAGTGTAGGTAATTTCGTATCCTTATTTTTCCCCAGTGGATTTTGTGCTCCTTGATGTCAATGCCCATATCTGCTTGGCATTTTATAAGCCCCAGCACTTGAAAACTAAAACTACATACAAACACCAGGGCCCCTTTTTAGCTTACTCTCGCCCTTTGCAGCCCAAATGGCTCCACCTTGGAGCTAGTTCCCTATTCTTCTGCGCTCTCATCAAGATTTGGTCCCTGGAGCCCCTTGACTAACTTCATCTTAGTCGTGCTACATAGCCTCCTGTCAATCTTATGCTCACCACCCTAGGAATTCACCTCTGCTATGACAGCCACCTGCTGAGCTACTCAACTTCTAGGCCTGACAAATTGCTTCTTCCGGAGCCTCTTCTTAAAGCGACCCAACCCCTTTCCCTCCTGAACGTTTAGAAACGCATTTTGAACCTAGCAGAGGTTCAAAGCCATTTCCCCTCAGAGATGGCCAGCAGAACCTAGTTAGCCAGGAGAGTGGAAATGGCACTGGATGCCCGGCCTGTACAGCCTCTCTCTCCTCCCCTGCAGTGCTCCAGGCTGTGCAGAGGATCAACAAAGCCATCCGAAGGGGAGTGGCAGCTGACACCGTGAAGGAGCTGATGTGCCCAGAAGCCCAGCTGCCTCCAGTGTACCGCTTTGCATCAGCTGTGTACCAGCAGGAGCTGGCAGTGCTCCAGCGGCAGCAGCAGGGGGTAAGCCCTAGAAATGAGGATCCAGCTCTTGGGTTCCCAAGGAGCTGGAGGGATCAGAGCAGTCAGTCCAGAGCACCCATGAGGGCACCCTTAGATTCTGGCAAGAGATTAGGGGTGGGAGGTGGGCTACCATCCTTGCCATCCTGAGTGTATTATAATAGCAAATACCTTTGAGAAAACACTGCTTTAAACACATTTAATCGTAAAAGAATCCTATGAGATAAGTATTATTATTTCCATTTTAGAGATGAGGAAACAGATACAGAAGTTAAGTAACTTGCCCAAAACAGCTGTGGCTTGCAGTGCTGGGAGTGCATGCAAAGCTGAATATACTTGAAGCCTATGTTTTTAACCACTCTGCTGTCCCACCTCCCCCTGTCCATACAGCTTCTCTGATGGTGAGGTGATAGGGCCCTCCTGTAGTGACTTCCCAGCCTGTTGGAGGAGTTAGAATACACCCGAGGGTCCAGGCAGAGACACAGGGAGGAGTAGATGATGTAAATGGGAGATGACTTCACACTAGGGAAGTGGAAGGGGCAGAGCTCAGGCTAAGTCTCGGAAGGCTTCTTGGAAGAGAGGAGACTCAATAAAGAATCGTAACCGTAGCAGGCATTTATAGAGCATCGACTCCAGGCACGACACTCAGGAAGCTCATGGTCTCAATGTATGAGACTACAGTACAAGGAAGGATAAAATAAGTCCTAAGAAGTAAAGCATAGCGACTAATGTGGACTTTAGAGCCAGAATCCTTGAGTTAAATTTCAGCTCTACTGCTTCCTAGCTACGTGACCTTGGGCAAACTATTTACCTCCTCTGCCCCTCAATTCATATATAAAATGGGAACAATAATATATTTATTTCATAGGATTGTTGTAAGGATTAAATGAGTTAACATATGTGCTTAGAAGTGAGCCTGGCGTGAAATTTTTAGCCTCCATCATCATCATCATCATCATCATTATTATTATTTGCAGCATTCTGTTTGTAGAGGACAGGAAGGGTGCTCCAGACAGGGAACAGCACAAGCAGATATTCGAGAAGGAGAAGACTGGGCAGGGAAGGGGCCCTTGGGTGTGTAGTGCAGCACTAAGGAGCCCACTTTATCTTGCTCTCAGTGTGCCCAGGGCCTAGTGCAGTTCTTGGTGTGTGGTAGGGACCAGAAAGGAGCAGGTAGACCTCACTGGTTGAATGTGGGCTCTGGTATCCGGCAGTTAGCTTTAACTTATATTACTTGACTATGGGTTCATCTGTGAAATAGGGATATTAACAATACTTACCTCTTTGGCTTGTTATGAAAATTAACTGATAATGTGCTCAATGTACATTGAGCACATAGTAAGCACTCTCAAGTATTAAGTATGATTAATTATTAGTGAATGGATTAGACCATAGGTGTTTTGAGACAGAGACTCTGGGATGTGGGAGAGTCTTGGGGGCAGGATGACAGGCAGACGCCCGAGGCCCTTCACCAGCCTGCTAGGGAATCAGCCCTCCCTCTCTTGTAGGAGCTTGGCCAGGAGGAGCTCTTCGTGGCCGTGGAGATGCTCTCAGCCGTGGTCCTGATCAACCGTGCTCTGGAGGCCAGGGATGCCAGCAGCTTCTGGAGCAGTCTGGTGAACCCTGCCACAGGGCTGGCCGAGGTGGAAGGAGAGAATGCTCAACGGTGAGAAAGGTTAAGGTTTAGCCGCATGTTGAGAGAGGGGATGGGTGGGTGATGGAGGGAATGTAGTCAAGAGTCCAAGTTCTTGTGCTCGGAGACTAGCCTTCTGCATGATGCCCTGTTCTCCGGCACAGGCCAACCCTCTGGGTCTATTTGCAGTTCCCTGGCCTTTGTTTCTCCTGGGAGAGGGTGGGTTCACTGTCATTCCCCTTTCCTCCATTTATTTAATCTTTTATCACAAAGGTTTGAGTACCCACTCACCCACCATGTGCCAGATACGTTTTTGGTTTTTTTCCCTTCAATTATTTATTTAGTTAGTTAGTTGCACCGGGTCTTAGTTGTGGCTCGCAGGCTCCTTAGGTGCGGCACATATGCTCCTTAGTTGCGGGCAGCAGCCTCCTTAGTTGTGGCATGCAAACTCTTAGTTGCAGCATACATATGGGATCTAGTTCCCTGACCAGGGATTGAACCCAGTCCCCCTGCATTGGGAGCTCGGAGTCTTAACCACTGCTCCACCAGGTAAGTCCTGCCAGGTACTATTCTAGGTGCTGGGAAACAACAGTGAACAAAACACAGTTCCCTGCTCTCTAACTTATGTGCTAGTAGAGGGAGACAGACAAAAAACAAACATGTCAAATGATTAGAAGAGCTATGGTGATTAAAAATACAGGGCAAAGCAGATAAAGGGTGGGGACATGGTAAGGGCAGTTTGTCTCTGCTACATAGTATGGTTATGGAAGCCTTCTTTGGTAGGGGGGTCATTTGGAGAGAGACCTAAAGGGCATAAGTGATGGCCATGAGCTATCTGGGGCACAGACCCTGAAAAGGAAGTGTCTTTTGTGTGTTCAAAGAACACCAGGAAGCCACGAGGCGAAGTGGAGGGAGGGAGGGAAAATAATGGGAGAAGTTGCAGGGGCTGGACCATGTAGGCCTCTGGCTTTTACTCTGAGTGAGGAAGGAAGCCACGGTGGGGGGGGTTTGAGCGAGGAGGGAGGTGATCTGACCTACTTTTAACAGGATCACTCTGGCTGCTGTGCCGAGAATCGACTACCGGGTTAGAAAGGAAGAAGCAGGGAAACCTGTTAAATGTCTGTTGGAGTAACCTGGGCGAGAGTTGATGGAGGCTTGGCCTAGGGTGGTAGCAGTGGAGGTGGTGAAAAGGAGCCAGATTTTGGGTATATTTTGATAGCTGAACTGACAGGATTTGGTTATGTGGTTGGATATGGGGTGTGAGAGAGACTGGAGACGGGTATGAGTCCCAAGATTTTTGGCCTGAGAAGTTGGAGTAAACAATTACCAAGATGGGAAAGACTGTGGGAAAAGCAGGTTGAATGGGGGGGATCGGGAGTTTAGATGTTTGCTGCTGGGCTTGCGGTGAATTTTGGCGTTCACATGGAGATGCCGAGCAGGCAGCTGGCATTTATGAATGGGCTATTGGTGTAATTTTTGGAGTCATTAGAATGTGGTGTTTCAAGCCATGAGATTAGGTGAGATCACTTAGGGTGTGAGCACGGAGAGAGAAGAGGCCTGAAGACTGAGTCTTGGGATGCTCCGACATTTAGAGGTGAGGGAGGAACCAGCAGAGGAGACTTAGAAGGACAAGCTGTAAGGCAAGACGAGAACCAGGAGAATGTGATGTCTTGGAGGTCAAGTGAGGAAAGTAGTCCAGAAGTTTCCCCTGACCTCTGGCTAATGGTGCACATACTACCCCCCTCATTCTCACTCACCTGGCTACCAGGTACTTTGATACTCTGGTGAAGCTGCAACAGGTGCATGGAATGGATGGGGCCTTCCTGAGCTGGAATGATCTTCAGGCCACCGTGAGTCAGGTCAACGCCCAGGTCCAGGAAGAGACCAATCGTGAGTGGAGTCCAGGACTGGGGGAAGATGGCCCAATGCGGACAGCCCCATCCCTTAGCCATAAGTCTGGGCCCTCTGCCCACCTATATCTCTCTTTCCCAGAGGTCCTTGCGGTCAGCCTCATCAATGAGGCTCTGGAACAGAACAACCCTGAAAAGACCCTCTCCTCCCTTCTGCTTCCTGCGGCTGGCCTGGACGATGTCAGCCTTCCTGTCGCCCCGCGGTACCACCTCCTCCTCATGGCAGCCAAAAAGCAGAAGGCCCAGGTGAGGCTTGGGCTGGCTCGGTTGGTCACCAGAGCAGGAAGAATATCCCCTATGGGTAGAGCTGTGCCCAGTATGCACCCTGGGAAAGCCAGTCTGATGGACACTGTCCATTCTGGGGATGCGAGGCAGTGGGGGTTCTGATCTGGCCATGGGGAAGAAGGGCAGAATTCTGGTTGCCAGCACAGAGCGAATGGTGGGGACCTTGTGCATGGGAAGAGCACAGGTCTGGGAGCCAGAAAACCCAGATTGGATTCCCTGCTCTGACACTCAGTGACCATGTGACTTATAGCAATTCCCTAACATCCCTGAGCTCTCCTTATACATCTGTAAAATACTACATGCCCTGGTCCTACCTACCTACTGGAATGAGGGTAAAATCCAAGTGAGTTGAAGAATGTGGCAGGGTTTTAAACCTGTAACATCCAGAGCAGGGGGTAACGTAGAGAGTGGCTGAAGACAAGGACTCCTGCATCCTTATCCAGGTTGCATCCAACTCCAGGATGCATCCTGGCACCTGACCCTGCATGTGTTACTTACCCTCTCTGGGCCTCAGTTCCCTCACCCACAAGCTTGTGATAATAGTGAACCTGTCTCAGAGTTATAGGGTTTAAGTGAGGTAATATGACAGGAGTACTAGCTAAGGTTGACGGAGTTCTAACTCTGTTCCCGAGCATTGTCTTATGTGCTTTGCAAGTTTCAGTTCATAAGAAAATGCTTTAGAACACTGCCTGGAACACAGTGCTCAATAAAATGTTAGTTTAGAACGTTCACTCTATTAATGAGGAGAGCTGGGAGGGAGTAGAGTCTGGGGTTGGGGTTGGCTAAAGCAAGGGAGGGAACAAGCCTTACAGCATGGCAGGCACAGGCTCACTTGACCCGTGGTCACATGCAATCTTCCCAGTGCCTTGTGCGGCAGAGGAGCGTGGAGAGGAATGGGAAGGAGAGGGTGGAGGTCAGGGTCAGATGGGCCCAAGAAGCTGTGAGTTGAGGCGTAGGGGAATGGGGAGGAGGGGCAGGTAAGTGGGGCCTCCGGCGTGGGCTCTACCTGGACGTGGCTGAGGCACAAGGGCAGGGAAGTGAGCTGTTGAGAGGATGGCAGATGCTGAGGGTTTAAGAGGGTTCTGGGGGTGCTGTGGCCAAGCTGAGCTGATGCTTGGCCTGAAAGCACGGTAGGAAAGAACCTTGTGAACTTGGCAGCAGTCCAAGGGAGCCACAAGGCCATGCCCACGCAGGGTAGGCAGAGGGGAGTGGGGACTGCTACCCTGTGGCTCCCAATGTGGGCCTGCAGTTTGGCTCCCCTGGGCAGCTGGGCTTGGGGAGACCAGCCTGGGCTCTCATCTTGTCCCATCTCTCTCAATTTACCAGGTGACAGGGGATCCTGGAGCTGCGCTATGGCTGGAAGAGATCCGCCAGGAAGTGGTTAGAGCCAACCAGGACACAAACACAGCTCAGAGGAGTAAATGGGCGGGAGTGGGGGCAGGAGTGGAGGGGAGAGGGGTTTGGGGAGGCGAGGAGATGTGGGCTCGGCGGGAGCCTCCCCAGTTACCTCCTTCTCCATTTCAACCTCTTTGGGGAGGCAGGCCAGAATGAGAACAGGGCTGCTGCTTCGACCGTAGGATGGATTTCCTTGCAGTCAGCTGGTCAGGAAATCCTCAGGAGTCGAGAGCCCATAGTCCACCCACTGCCTCCTTCTGTGCCTTCCTGTGTACACTTTCCTCCTACAACGTGAGCATGTGAAACCACATGGGGGTCAAAAACCCATCCCGTTTTCTACTGGCAGCTTGAGTCTGGGTTTCAACAATCAGCTCTGGTTAGAGAATGTTTAGTCTTGAAGTTGGTGAAGAGGGGTTGGCTTTGAGGAAAACTAGGCAAGGTCAGTACAAATAGACACTGGTGTTATTTCTGGTGTGGGGTGCTGATGGTGTTAGTTTTCAGTGTCTGGAGTCCATCTGTCCATCTGTCTGTCTGTGAGTGACTGGAAGGCAGGGGCTGCATCAACTCCCCCCACTTCTTGGACTTTATTCTCCTCCTAAAAGACTGTCTTGAGGCTCTCTGACCATATCCTGCCCTGGAGCTTCTGTACCAGCTGACTTTCCTTTTACCAAGCCCCAGCCCAGCCCTACACATCCTTCCTCCAGGAAGCCTTCCTTGATTGCTAACTTTTCCTCCAAGCACAGCTGCATGCTGCTTCTTTTCTTCTGTGTCCATCCTGGGATGTCCTTGTCCCTTCCATCAGGCAGGGTGGTTTTGTGTCCTTCTTCTCTGGATCCCTTCCCAACAGACAGGACAGGGCCTCTGGGAGGGGCTCGGAAAGACTGACCACTTCCTCCCGATGCCCCTATTAGTGGCTCTTGGTGTGGCCGCCATCAATCAGGCCATCAAGGAGGGCAAGGCAGCCCAGACAGAACGGGTGTTAAGGAACCCCTCCGTGGGCCTGCGAGGGGTGGTTCCTGACTGTGCTGACGGCTACCAGCAAGTCCTGGAAGATGCCATGGCAAAGAAGCGGCGCCCAGGTAGTGGCCTTACCATGCCCCTCCCTTCTCTGCATGCCTCAGCCACCTCTAGCCTCCTCTGAGCCTTCTCTGCTTACTTGGTTTCTGCTTAGGGGATACAGCGCTCTGGGTTCAACATGACATGAAGGATGGTACCGCCTACTATTTGCATCTGCAGACCTTCCAGGGGACCTGGGAGCGACCCCCCGGCTGCCGCCTCAACACCTCCCACCTGACTCGGGAGGAGATCCAGGTTGGCGGGCCCCTGCAAAGGAGGGGGCTCATGGATGGGAAGTTTCCTGCGGGAGAGGCTCCCACCCACCAGGACACCAAAGGCTCTCTCTCCTACTTCTGCAGTTGGCCGTCACCAAGATCACCGCTGCCCGTGACCGCCAACAGCTCTGGAAGGCCAATGTGGGCTTCATTATCCGGCTCCAGGCCCGCCTCCGCGGCTTCCTGGTTCGGCAGAAGTTTGCTGAACATTCCCACTTTCTGAGGACCTGGCTCCCAGCAATCATCAAAATCCAGGTAGCAGGCTCTGGCCATCTGAGGCTTCAGGGCCTGGACATACCTGAGCTTCAGGGTTTTCTCCCTACTTACTTCTTGCTGAGTGGAGTTGGGATGATCTTTTGGCCTCTGAACAGTAGTGATTAAGAGCGTGGATTCTGGAGCCCAGACTACTTGGGTTTGAATCCCCGTTCCACCAGGTTAGCTGCATGACCTCAACAAGTTATTTACTCTCTCCCAGTTTCCTCATCTGAAAACGAGGAATCTGGAAATTGTAGCACCCACCTTATAGGGTTGTTCTGAGGTAATATCTAAAGCACATCTAAACAGTACCTGGCAGATAGGCAAGAACATGGTATAAATGCTAGTTACTGTCATCACCATCACCATCCAGAGGGTATGAGAGCTGCTTTTTAGCTTCTCCAGGGGGAGAGTGGAAGATTTAGTGAGACATCAGGGTATAGACACCAGGAGGACTTCCTGCCTAGAAAAGGAGTAGTGAAGAGGTGGTGGTGGTTAAACAGAAAAGGAGTAGAACACTTTATGGAAAGAACTCTACCTTTTCTCTCCAGCCAGCCTTTCCATTTTTATTCTCCCAACCTGTGGATGGTCCAGTGTGGCCTCTGAGACCAACCCCCAAGTAACTGGGGCACGAGGCCAACTGGGAAGATAGGCCTCGGGCCCAGGCACTTTACAAGCCAGGAACAGTGGGAGCTGAGCAAACAGAGACCTCCTCAGGCAGATGTGACCTGGAGGGCCTCGTGACAATGTTGGCAGTATAAAAGAGACTTTATTTAATGAACACCTCCAAATGCCCAGTACCTGCGAAGGATGCCACTTGGCACTGGGCAAGGGTGAGAGATGGATGTGAGAGACACAGGAGAGTGATCACATCTCTCCCATCGCAGAAACTGGAAATACAGTGGATGTGAGATATTGTGATAGTAGGGACGCAGAGATAATACCAGAGAACCCCAAGAGAGACAGAAGCACAGACTGAGACTGGCCAATGACCCTTGATTATGATCTGGGACATGCGGTGGTCATTGAGAACTCAGGCTTTGGAGTCAGAGGCTACAGTTTGCCTCTTGGTCCTACTACTTCTGGGCACCTTACTTAAGCCTCTCCAGCACTCAGTTTCCTCATCCATAATGGTGGTACTCGCCTCATGTTGACTGTGAGGGTAAAGTAGGAAAATTACATGTAGCACTTAGTGCAGTACATGCTCTATTGGCGGGAGCCATTATGAGACGTTAAATTTCGGGGCATTGGTCCCAGAATTCAAAACAGAACCTTAATAATCAGCATTTAGTGGTCTAAATCATAGGGATTCCTCCCTCCTGAGCACAACCTGGCATCTCACAGCAACTCTAAGGAGCAGAAGAGCCACACCAGCAGTGGGAGAGGGCACAACGTCCGAAGGCGAGTTTGCTACTGAGCCTGTATGTGTGCCAGCTCTGGCCTGGGTCCTGGGAGACAGAGAAAGGGAGAGGGGGCCCAGAGCCCCAGGCTACCTGCTCTCCAGCTAGGGGGTGTGAGACTCAGAAACGAAGCAGCTTGGGTGTGCTGAGACTTTAATCTCTCCTGAGAGGTCTGACCCTGGCCAGCACCCCAGTCAGGGTCCTGAATTCTGACCAATCCAAATTTGGAAGCCTTCTCTTTAAGGAGCAGCCACGTGGGGGTGGGTAGGTGGTAAGAGCAGAGAGGAGACCCCTCTGCCTTTCCCCACAGCAACTGACAATATGTCAGGCAGTACCTGGAGTAGGAGGGGAAAGAGGGCTGAGGAAACGC
>NW_006785665.1:1485417-1525413 GCF_000442215.2 Lipotes vexillifer
GAAAGAGTGCTGAGGAAACGCACAGACTTGGGGCTTCCTAGCCTCTAGGCTCCAAGATGGACAGCTGGTATCATGGATCCAAGCTGTCTCTTTTATATCCTTTCCCAACAGAAGGACAGTGTAAGTCTTAGGGGAAAGCCTGGCCAAGAGAGCTGGCTTTAGAAGGGGCTGGGAGGGACAGTTGTCTGAAAGGGGATGCTCTTAATGCACCAAGCCATGGCAATGTCAGCGGCAGAGAGTTCTCCAGGGCCTGAGCTCTCAGGAGATGTTTAATGTGTTCCCTAAAAGACAGGATTTCAATGGGTAGAGACAGGGCTGGGGTGAGGGTGGGCATAGACAAAGGTTCAGGGGCAGAAGATCATAAGGCATGTTTAGAAGAAAGTGAAATGTCTGAGGTGGTTAAAATCCTTAAGGAAGTAGGGATCAGTAGACACATAGGAGTGTGGGGTCAGATGGTTGAGAACTTCCGGAAACTTTGGGGCTGGAAGAAACATGGTCTAAGTGGTACTTTAGGAAAATTAATCTCACACAAGCTTGGGGTGAAAGGGAAGAGGCCCCTAGGAAGGAGACCAAAACAGAAGGGAGCCATGAGATTTGTGTCTTAGGGACCGAAGGGGATGTGATTTATGGAGGAGATGGTCATTTAGACCCTTTGCAGCAGACTAGCAGTGGGGAGGGGCATCAGCCTGACAGCTGAATTACTGGGGGCCTTAGAGGGAAGATTTGCTGAGAGCTGGGATTCAGAGCTGAATGGTAGAGTTGTAAAGAGAAGGGTGAGTTATGAGAGCATGAATGACCTGCTGCCCAGATGGCCATTGGCAGAGATGGTGGGCACACAGCTCTGTGCCTGCATACACTTTCCACCCATGCCACCATGTGCCTCTCACACACATGGAGTGTGTGACAGAGAGTGGGTAGTCTTTATGTGGGTGGATGAGTATGTTGCGGGGGTTATGGTACATGCTGTGGTGAAGCTGGTGAGTAGATGTATGCTTTATTAATATCTTTTACGCTTGTATCTTAACAGTTGTTTCTATGAGGAGGTGTTGCTTAGCATGAGTGTGTATGTTTGATTGCATGGTGCAAGCGTGAGTGTGTGTGTGTGTGTGTGTGTGTGTGTGTGTAACCAGGGAGTGTGGCAGAGGGTATGATTGGCTACATGCAGACATTTGGTCTTCCCCATGAAGTTGGAAGTTCTTTGAGAACAGGGCAAGTTTCCCCTTCCTTCCCCCTCTACTTTCCTGCCTCCCCCCACCCCCTGCCCCTTCCCTGGAGATCCCAGGATGAGGCTTTTCCCACAGGCTTCTCAGGCCAACAGGGACCAGCTGGGGTTACCGCTTTTTCTCTTCTGATCTCAGGCTCATTGGCGGGGTTACAGACAGCGGAAGATTTACCTGGAACGGTTGCAGTATTTAAAAGCAAACACGAATGCTATAATCAAGGTAGCTATCATGATTTGGGTGGCTTCCTGTCTTTCTTGAAGGACTCTCTGAGAACAGTTTTTAGTCCCCTCACCTATGACCTCTAGAGATGGCTGGATTGGCCTGGAGAGCGGGCCCTGACCCTGGAGCTCTGAGGCGGTGTGTTTCTGCCCCCAGATCCAGGCTTGGGCCCGGATGTGGGCAGCTCGGAGGCGATACCGGAGGCGTCTGGGCTACTTCCAGAAGAATGTGAGTGTCATCCCACTCCCCCTAACCCCGTATCCAACCTTTATCCATGAGACAAGAGCACAGGCAGCCGGCAACCCTTTTCCCATCTGTGTTCCTGGCAGGTTAACTCCATCGTGAAGATCCAGGCATTTTTCCGAGCCAGGAAAGCCCGGGATGACTACAGGATGTTAGGTAAACTGCCTGGTTTCCCTCCTCTGTCTGTGCAAGTGTCTGTCTTTGCCAGTTTCCTGGCTTTCAACAGTTAGCAAGGTAGAAAGTCACACGACCCCACAGCTCACAAACTGGGACCTTAGAAAAGTTGTCTGGCCTTCTTAAGCCTTTTTCTCTCACCAACAGCTGATGTTCCCAGCCTTGAGCATGCCTTAGGACCCAGGGTGGGTGGAGGAATGAGGAGATGTGCTCCTGCCTTTGCAGATACCCCAGTTTGATGGGAGGGATAGGAAGGGAGGTCTAGATATCCCTCCTGGGACCACACAGCGGGTAAGGGGAAGGTACAAGTTGTCTGTGCAGGAATGTGGAACAGAGGTGGTAACAAAAGCCCCATGCCCCACCCCAGTAAGAGATAGCCTCATCACAGGAAAAGCCCCTCTAACAAGGTTCTGTCTGTACTTCTGTACCAGTCTTAGATTATCTTCCTGTTGCTACCACACAAGCAAAAAAAAGAAAGAAAGAAAAGGACCTTTCTCCTCTCCCTAGAGTTCCAGCCTTCCCCAACTTTGCCCTCTTCCCTGACCCATGATTCCTCCACTTCCCGCCCTCTGTGGCCCAACACACAGGAAGCCAGGTGAGGTACCTGGGGTCCTCTCTGCAGTGCTAGGAAACTTGAGGAGGAGCTCTTGAGGGAGCTCCATCTTCCTGCCCCATGGTTCCCAGTAGTTGGGCATACATCTAAAGCCTTAAAGAGGTCCTTCTAGGCTGCTCTTGGCTCCTGTTCTTAAAGCCCAGAAACCCAGCCTTGGAGGTCCCCCTCCTTTCGGTGAAGTGGACTAGTGGTCTATCTCCAGGTTTGCCTCCAGCCCGTGAGTTTCCGAAGAGGTAGGCCCCTTTCCTTCCTGGGCCTGAGGCCACACCTGTGGGCTTCAAGGTTGAGTACACTGTTCAGGAATCATCTCCTTTACCTCCTTAGTCCATCTTCCCACCCTGTCCTGCCGGCAGGGGTACCATCTGCCCCTATCTAGCCACAGACACTCGGTCCATCTGCTTCCGGGCAGCTAGCTGCTTTTCCCTCCTTACCTCTCCCCAGCCTGGCCCTTTCTGTTTTTTCTTTTGCTGTTGCATTAATACCACTACTCTGACCATCCTTGATCTCTTTTTCTTCTCTTTAGTTTATAGTTTTTCTGGAAGAACTTGTTTTTCCCAGGTCTGTCTCCCAATTTCATTAGCCCCAGCTCCACTCAGGGCACTGCCACTTACTAGCCGTGTGGCCCTAGGCAAGTTACTAAACTTCTTTATTGCCTCCATTTTCTCATTTATAAAATGGAGATAATGATCAGGTATGGTTGTTGTGAGGATTAAATGAGTTAAGGTGCTATATCTTGTTGAATCCAAGATGCCATCAACTGTCTTCCATTGGTTTATCCATTCTTCACTCCTCAAAGATCTGTCTTCCACACAGTAGTCAGCGTGATCCATTAAACCTCGTGATCTTGTCACTCTCCTTCTTGAAACCTGTCAGCGACACCCCATTGCCCTGGGGATAAAGTCCAGTCTCCTAAGCACAGCTTCCAAAACTCTCTGATCCAACCTCTCCCTGCACCTCTGACCTCACTGACCTCCAGCCCTGTCCCTCAGCACCTGCACCCTCCACACTGTGTTACAGGCATGATATCAGGACTTCTAGCACTTCCTAAAACAGCCAAGTGCGCTCCCTCTCACCTCCTTTTCACAGACATCGGGTTGGGTCTCACCTCCTCCGGGAAGCCTTTCTTCACTCCGCAGGTAGCCTTTGGTGGCCCGCTTTCACTTTCCCAAAGGTCCCCATGCTTGCCCCTCTCAGAGCACTAACCACACTGTAGTGAATTGTGGTTTATTTGTCTGCTTTCCTTACTGGACTGCCTTTAAGGACCAGGCCTGGTTTTGTTTATCCTCCAAATCTGACTCCTTCATTTCTTACTAGCTGTGTAACCTAGGGCAAGTTACTTACCCTTTCTGTACCGGAGTGATTTCCTCAGTAAGTTACAGTGTGCTGACCTCACAGGGTTGTTTTAAGAATGTTAAAGCACTTAGAACAGTTTCTGTTCCATAGTGAACATTATATGTCTTAGTTGATATTTTGTTGTTATTCCCTGTAGCTTAGCTCATAGGCTTCTCTTTGCTCAAATATCATTCCAAAAGAGATTCAAGGAGAATCCATCTAACTCTGACCTCCCTATATTATAAAACCCATTGAACGTTCCTTCTATCTGTGCTCCCCTGACGCAGACACTCCTGACAGAGGAGGGTTGTGTGAGGGTCAGGCAGTGCTGAGTGGAGGCTGATAGGTGGAAGTGAACTTGGAATGAAGGATGAGTAAGTTGGCCCAGCAGGAGTGGGGAGTGAATCAGAATAGGGGAGCCTAAACGGATCATCAGAGGATGCTAGGGCTCTGACTTTGGTGTGGGAGGTCACCGAGGTAGGCCCAGGTTGGGGGTGAATCCAGGCAGGGGAAGGACAGCTCTTGTGTCATCCCTAGTTATAAGATAAGGAGCTCGGGGACAGGACTGGCTGGGAGGCTGCCCACTGCCCTCCAACTGCAGGCAGAACTAATTAGAAAAGGGCTGGGGTTGGGGACCTGCTAGCCTCAAGCAGAATGGACACTGAGGGAGGGATTACTGGGGAAGGGGGCTGGAGAGGAAGCCTCTAGTGAAGGCATGTCTAATCCTGGTGCCTCTTCCCTTCCTGCCAGTCCACGTGCCCCATCCCCCTCTCAGTGTGGTACGCAGATTTGCCCACCTCTTGAATCAGAGCCACCAGGACTTCTTGGCTGAGGCAGAGCTGCTGAAGCTCCAGGAAGAGGTGGTCAGGAAGATCCGGTCCAATCAGCAGCTGGAGCAGGACCTCAATCTCATGGACATCAAGATTGGCCTGCTGGTGAAGAATCGGATCACCCTGCAGGTGAGGGGCCCACTGGCCCACCCTTCTCCCAAATCTAGCTGCCTCTGGAGAGGTGATGCTGGCCATTCTCTGGTTGCTAATCAAATATTTTTTAAATGTCTGGATTTTATCACATGGCTCAGGTCCTTGTACAGTGGTCCTTTGCCCTTCTAGTAATTTGTTGGGGCAACATGATATAGCAGAAAGAACGCTGGACATAAAATTGGAATGGCTGGCTCTGCTGATTCCTAGTGATGGGACTGCAGGCTGGTCTTTTAAGCTCTAGGTCTGTTTCCTCATTAGTAAAGTGGGAATAATGAGAGTGCCTACCTCACCAGGCCAAATGTAAAAATAGATATGAAAGCTCCTTAAACTGTAAATTACCATACAAATACGCAGTGACGGGGTGGAAGTGATATCTCCACCTCAAATCCGTACAACAGTCTAATAAGAAATAATAGCAGAAACGAATAGACATGGTGCCTCAGGCTGGTAACCCACTTCTCTTTGGGGACTCACCCTGTGACAGCAGAGGTGCCAGATGGAGTCTCGGGGCAGTAGGAGGCCCTTTCTCACCCTAGAACTGTTTATCTCCCTTGGCTCATTCCTTGAATACCTTGAACAGCAGAAAGCCCTGGCTCTTCAAGGCACTGATTCTAGACCATATGTTCTGTGCTCTGTGCTGGCCTGGGTCGCTTGTATCACCCGCTCCCCCGCCCCTGCAGGAAGTGGTCTCCCACTGCAAGAAGCTGACCAAGAAGAATAAGGAACAGCTGTCAGATATGATGGTTCTGGACAAGCAGAAGGGATTAAAGTCGCTGAGCAAAGAGAAACGGCAGAAACTAGAAGCTTACCAACGTCTCTTCTACCTGCTCCAGGTGAGCAGAGGACTTTGGAAGGAGATATATCTCCACTATCTCCTGAGGGTCTGGGACCTTGAGGCCTTCATGTCTGTGCCTTCACCTGCAAGTAAGGTGTTCTTTCCCACAGTCCTAATGCCTTGTACCCAGGGAAGGAAACTACCTCTGTTCATTTGTCTGGAATGTTCCCAGTACCCCCCAGAAAGTGTGACAGTGTTCTCTATTCCAAGTTCCAGTCAGCAAAACCTTTCTTTATCCGATTACTAGTCCCCAAGGTGCATTATCAGCTATTCTTATCTCCCGCATTGCGTACAGACTCAACCCATCTACCTGGCCAAGCTGATCTTTCAGATGCCGCAGAACAAAACCACCAAGTTCATGGAATCAGTGATTTTCAGTCTATACAACTATGCCTCCAACCGCCGAGAGGCCTATCTCCTGCTCCAGCTGTTCAAGACAGCACTCCAGGAGGAAATCAAGTAGGTTTTCCAGATACAAAGGAATGGGAAGAGAATGGGTGAAGAGATGCCACTATTGGCTTCTTCACAAGGTGACAATTTATTGAGGTTTGAAGGTAGAAATGGAATCAGAAGACCTCTTTTCTCTGCCTCCTATGGAGACAAGCCATCTCCTGGGAGAGCATGCAGGGAGGACATGCGCTGACATGTTAGCACAAAGGCTGAGACAGAATGTTAGCACAAAGGCCGAGACAGAGATAACAAGACATTCCTTAAGAGGAGGGATACCAGAGCAGGCTTTAAAGAGCCAAAAATCTCAAAAGGAAAAGCAGCTATTTTACACAGAGGCAGGAGACCAGCTTCAATTGCCTCTTGACCCATAGGTCGAAGGTGGAGCAGCCCCAGGACATGGTGACTGGCAACCCAGCAGTGGTGAGACTGGTGGTGAGATTCTATCGTAACGGGCGGGGGCAAAGTGCCCTGCAGGAGATCCTGGGCAAGGTGATCCAGGATGTGCTGGAGGACAAGATGCTCAGCATCCACACAGACCCTGTCCACCTCTACAAGAGCTGGATCAACCAGACCGAGGCCCAGACAGGGCAGCGCAGGTGAGCAGACGGGCAGAAGGAGAGCTCTCTTTGATCAGCTCAGTCTTGGGCCTCACTGGGGAAGCTTGAGCGTGCTTTGAAGGTGGCATATAAATGAGCATGCTGATTTATGCAAATATGACACCAGCCCTATAGGATGAAATATGGTAGCCTTTAGACCCCCTCTGGTAATTAACATGGAACTGCTGTAAATGACACCAGACCTGGTGTGCTTAACATAGAATGAGCACAGATGAATATGCAAATGTGTTTAATTGCCATGTCGGTGCTTGCAAATGATATGTCAGATTTACTGGGAGTTGGGATATGGACTCCTTATTGATAGGAGTATAGTTGAATATTCAAATTTATAGATGAATAGGCAAATGAGATAGGGGGAGAAATAAGTTGGCCTTATAGATTGGAGGCATTAACTCAGGTGCATAGGTACTAGGGAAATGGAGCCGCTGAGGAGAGTAGGCAGTGCTGGTGGCTTCTCTGGGTGGCACACGGGCATACAGTTTGGGGGTACTGCAAGGCCTGGCCTAGCCTTCCCCACCACCACAACTATCAAAGATATGCAGGGTGGCCCTGGTCTCCTCGTTCCCCTTAGGATCTTTCCACAGACTCCAGGTCCTCCATTTCCTCCTACACTCTTCCACCTCCCCCTGGGTGCTCCATCTCTTTCTTCTTCCACCCACATCACTCTAGTCCTCTCCGAGTCCTTTCTCTTATTCTGGCCTAATCCCCTTAAGCATATGCTGGGCTGCCCTCAGCGTGTATGTATGAGATCTTGTTGTTAGATGAATTTAGGGGGTAGAGCCTTAGGGAGGGGAGGCCATGGGAGGGGTTTCTGGCTGATAACTTGTCTCTCTCTGCCCATAGCCACCTCCCCTATGACATCACCCCAGAGCAGGCCTTGAGCCACCCCGAGGTCCAGAGACGACTGGACATCTCCCTCCGCAACCTCCTTGCCATGACCGATAAGTTCCTTGCAGCCATCATCTCATCTGTGGACCAAATTCCGTATGTGCAACAGCCGCACACCAGCCTAGGCACAGGATCTCAAGAGGGCCAGGACACGATGGGGAGAGCAGAGCAATACTGAAGGATGGAAGCAGGAAGGGAAACTGGTCTCGAGGTGCTCAAGGGCTTCAGGAGATGGGTGGAGAATGCCCAAAGCCCCGGCTAGAGACTTGTGCTGGAATACAGCACGCAGGTCTGTGTGGGCAGTGAGGACATCACTGGGCCAGAGAAGGGGACCTCAAGTGATTATGGGGACATATTATTGTCTGAGTGTAAATGGTGGACAATATAAAACCCTTCAGTCCACAAAGTCAAAAATAAGAAAACTTCAAACCAGTAAACACTTGATAAAAGGCCTTTCCTTTCTTAAAATTTAGTCAATAATTATTTTGGGGGGCTTCCCTGGTGGTGCAGTGGTTGAGAGTCCGCCTGCCCATGCAGGGGACACGGGTTCGTGCCCCGGTCCGGGAAGAGCCCACATGCCGCAGAGAGGCTGGGCCCGTGAGCCATGGCCGCTGAGCCTGCGCGTCCGGAGCCTGTGCTCCGCAACGGGAGAGGCCACAACAGTGAGAGGCCCGCGTACCACAAAAAAAAAAAAAAATTTTTTTGAAAAACAGATGATTGAAAACGGTGAGAAGGTGGGCCTCATCTAGATCATCACTCAGCCAACCAGCCTTTCTGGTGCTCAGTAGTGCACGGGGCAAGGTGGGGATGCTGCAGAGGGGAGCCCACAGAGTTTAGTACCCTGCTCTCCAAACCTAGAGGACTGGATTAAGGATTTAAAACTAGGATTCAGAAAAGGTTGTCCTAGGACTAATAAAGGAAAGTACACAGTGAGCTGTAAACTTCTGTCCCTGACACCCTAGGAGGTGGAAATAGCTTTTAAAGGTATTTAATTAAATTTGTAGGTGGCACACCCATAATAGGAATAATAATTAAGTCTAGCATGTTCGAATAGCACTACCGTTACTTTCACAGATGTAATTTCACTTGATCCTCATAAAAACCCTATGAGATAGAGAGGGCAAGAATGAACATTCCCATTTTCCAGATGAGGGAACAAACTTATACGTGGAGCAAAACAGCCTAAGCTGACATCTCTGGTTAGTGGTGGAATCAGGACTGGATGCTTCTACTCCAGTTCACTGTGCTCCTCGGCCCTGGCCTCTAGCCCAGACCAGGCCCTTCACAGATGCTCTGTGATAACAGCCTCAGAGCCTCCCAGGCTGTCCTGGGATGGGATTCTGGCTGTGGGTGTCAGACTAAAGGTGCCTCTGTGGGGAGTGCGGGATGAGTATTGGGATCTGGGGTGTTTCCCAGGGGATACTAAAAGGGACCAAAGAAGAGGCTCTCAGGCCAGGTTGGAGGCTGCGTGAGAGCTTAGTGGCTGAGTGGGCCCTGGTCCTCGGTGCTGACATAAGGGCAGCAGGGAGGGACAAGGCCCAGAGATGTTTGGAGGAAGGCAGCAGGGAGCTGGCTGTGGATAGGGGAGGGCCAGTGCTTGAGCTCAGCTCTGGGGTGGCTGAGCCCGGGGAAGGAGAAGCAGGCACTCAGGCCCTCACTCTGGGGTGGGTGGCTAGGGCCATAGCGCACCTATTGCTTTGCCCCCAGGTATGGGATGCGATATGTGGCCAAGGTCCTGAAGACAACTCTGGCGGAGAAGTTCCCCGACGCCACAGAGACTGAGGTCTATAAGGCAAGTGTCGTCTCCCATCCCCCCCACCTATGCGCTCTCCTTTGCCCCGATGGTGCCTGTGAACCCCCAGACTGACGCAAAAGGACAGAAAACCCTATGCTGTAAAAATCCAAGAAGGAAAATATTCTCCACCCTGTCAATTGAGCCTGGCTCACCAGCAGGGCTCAGGTAGCAGAAGGAAAGACACCCCGGACATGAGTTAACAGTGGCCAACCCTGGACTTGTCAGATCTGGGTTCCAGTCCCAGCTATTGCTCAAGTTTGCTGCGTGACCTTGAGCAAGTTCCCGGCCTGCTCTGGGTCTGTTTACTCCTCTGTACAATAACGGGGTTGACGCAGGTGGTCCTTCCAGCCAGGTGAGCTGGGAGAGCGGGGCTGGGGCTGTGGAGGTGGACCCCAGGTGCTTCTATGATCCTGTGCCCTCAGGTCGTAGGGAACCTCCTGTACTACCGCTTCCTGAACCCGGCTGTAGTGGCCCCCGACGCCTTCGACATTGTGGCCATGGCAGCAGGCGGCGCCCTGGCCACCCCCCAGCGCCACGCCCTGGGGGCTGTGGCTCAACTCCTGCAGCATGCTGCAGCTGGCAAGGCCTTCTCCAGGGAGAGCCAGCACCTGCGGGTCTTGAATGACTATCTGGAGGAGACACACCTCAAGTTCAGGTCTTGGGTCCTGGCATCCTATTCCTCCTGTCCCCTCCTCCTTTTCCCATCTTCTTTCACGTACCACTCCCCCTCTCAACTCCATGAGGAGGGGAGGCATTAGAGGTGAAGAGTATAGTTAGTGGGTTGGAGGATAGATTGTTGGAAGGACTCCCCAGTGGAGAGAAAAGAGGACTGTTGAAGGAAGTTGGTTTGAGGGGACCACCGGGAGAGAAGGTAGAGCAGCACAGAAGGGCCGGAGTCGAGACTGGAGAGTCACAGTAGGCTTGAGCAGTCACTGGAGAGGGCCGGCGGAAGGCTGATGGGAACAGAAATGTGGCGGGTGCCGGCCCGCCCCACCCTCTCACATGATCTTCCTCTGGAGGTAGGAGGTTCATCTGCCGAGCCTGCCACGTGCCAGAGCCAGAAGAGCGCTTTGCGATGGATGAGTACTCAGACATGGTGGCTGTGGCCAAACCTGTGGTGTACATCACCGTGGGGGAGCTGGTCAACACGCACAGGGTGAGAGGCGGCAACCTGGGGGCGCTGGGTAGGTGGGCTGGCCCTGGAAGGTCTGGTTCAAACTCTGCATCTCTTTTTCTCCCTCCATCCTATAGCTGTTGCTAGAACACCAGGACTGGATCGCCCCTGATCACCGCGACCCCCTGCATGAGCTCCTGGAGGACCTTGGGGAGCTGCCCACCGTCCCTGACCTCATCGGTACGTGCCATCCTTGACAGCTGGGGTGGGCGGTGGGGGCCTGCAGGCAGGGGCGGGCAGTCAGGTGAGCCGGGCATGGGAATGTGCCCCCTCAAGTTTTTGTTCAGTCGGGGACGTATGCCAGGAAGCTGGTTACACGCTCTCCCTCTCTCCCTCTGGTCCTGGGATGGACAGACTGATATGGAGAAAGTGGACAGACAGTAGGGGACCCCGTACCATCATGTAAATGGCCAGTTAAATCATGCAAGAGAGCCGTGGAGGGATAGGGCCTGTCTTGGGTCTTAAAACGTGTCTCTGATGAGGGGGGATTTCAGGAGCTGTGGAATGGAAGGAAGCTGGTTTACAGGCGTGGAAGGGCAGGGTGGAGGTGGTGACAGATGGGAGACAGCCGGGAGCCCCAGGCTTGGGGAGGCACAGCCCCAGTAATGCAAGGGTGAGCTCTGTGGGTAACAGCCCTTCCACTGGTGCTCAGGGCTGAGGGTACAGGGTGGTGCCACAGGGCAGTGTGGGAAAGCTTCCTGGAAGAGGGGCTCATGGAGCAGTGTATTTATTTACCATGGCCCCATCTGTGCGTAAGTGTGCTAGTCTCTCTCCTTCCTCACCTGCCTCAGGGGAGAACGTAGCTGCGGATGGGAACATGGATCTGAGCAAGCTAGAAGTGTCCCTGACACTGACCAACAAGTTTGAAGGGCTAGAGACAGATGCTGACGACACCAATGCCCGGAGCCTGCTTCTGAGGTGGGAGAGCAGCCTCGGCCCCCTGAGCCTCCCCAGGCCAGTAAGATGGCTACTCTGGAGTGGCCATCCCACCTTCCTCCTGGGCTCTCTTATCCTTCAAAAAGTTCTCCCTGAAGCCGAATTGGCCTTCCCCTTGCTGCAGTCTCAGCTGTTTTCCTTCTGGCAGCCTCAGATTTTTGCTCTGTCTTGTGGCTGAAGGCAAAGGAATAGTTAGGACATTGGCAACACGGTTGTTTGCATATTGTTGTGCTGTTTACCAAATGCTTTCTTATACATCATTTAACCTAAGGGGCAAATGGTGAGGTAGATGATGGTTTCCCTGCCTTCCAGTGGTGGAAAGAAACTTGGGTTAAGTGACTTGCCTAAAGTCCTACAGCCGGTCGGTGGGGGAACTCGTGTTCTAATTCCCTGTCCTTACGAGTGATGGTCAGGAGATGGGCATGGAGTTTTTCAACCCCAGTTCTGCAAAAGTGAGGGAGGACCTCCAGCAGGGCTGGGCTGGTCATCCAGGCAGAAGAGGAGCCAGGTCGCCACTTTGATCCCCCTGCCAGCAAGGCAGTCCCTCTGCTCACCCATTCACCTGGTAAACCAGTGAGCTGGGTGTTCAGCTCTGTCCTGCCATCAAAGCCCTTACAGTGGGGCGAGGCTAGGGGTGAGTACACATCAGAGAGCTGCCAAGAGGGAGGTGGGTATCAGGTGCGTGAGAGCTCAGAGGGACACCTAGGTAGAAAAGGTCTCACAGAGGAGGAAGTGTGTCCTTCAGCCAAAGGACTCAAAGGAAGACCATTTGTGGGAGGCGCTGTAGGCAGAGGACACAGAGGTGTAAGAGAGCACAGTGTGTTCGGAACCATGGTAGTTCTGTATCACAGACCCATCACCCCACCTCCTGGGTCTTCCTCCTGGTTATGTTCTCCTCACAACACCTACCCCCATCGCACCCTCTCTCCTTACCACCCAAGCATCCCTGGCAGCCATGATGTGAGGCAAGGTCCACTTACTCTCAGCTCCCTAGCCAGCCCCATGTCCAGACCCTCCCCCTGTCCCTCACCTCTCCCCCCTCGCTCTGCTCCTGCAGCACCAAGCAGATGTTGGCTGACATCATGCAGTTCCACTCTGGGGATTCACTCAAGGAGATCCTGTCCCTCTCGGCCTCCAGAGAGCAGGTGAGCGGCAGGCTGGCCCACAGGTACTGTCTCGTTCGCCCCCCACCAGCGTGGCTGATGCCTTTCCCGGGAAGACACCTGTGCTCACCAGTAATGTGAGCTCTGGGGGGCCAAGGCCTCTGCCCTTGACCCCCCAGAGACCCTCAGGCTACAGAGTGCCAAGACTCCACCTCCCTCCCTACTCCCCATTGAAATAAGAGTGAGCCCTGCAGGGACCCCAGTCCCTGCTGTCAGTGCTAGGAGTTGCTAGGGGTGCAGAGAGGCAGTCTGGGCAGGCTCCCTTGAAGAGCACCGAAGGGCTGGTGCTCAGCATAGGGAGTGGGCTGCTTGAGGGCCTGGAGGCAGGAGAAGGTGCTGAGTGGTGGGTGGCCAGGGGCAAGTTGGGCCAGCTGGAATACAGACTCAGCCAGGGGCTTCCCAGAGAACAGGTGGGGACAGCCAGTAGAGGCCTGTCCCAAAACACAGGACAGAAGGAGGGAGAGAACCCCAGATACCCTGGAGCCATCACAAAGCTCTGTTGTTGGGAAGTCACAGCCAGTGTCTACCGGAATCCTTTATGCTGTACTCCTAGTGGGTCCCCCTTGGCCACTCTTCCTCTCAGGTGACACACGAGGCCCTTCAGCATCTGCGAGGTTGTACACTTTGATGTTCTTCACAAGCCACCTTACCCCGCCCCTCCCCCTCTGGACCATGGCCTGGGGTCAGAATGGTAGGGCCTGCTAGACCCCTCAGCACCTCTGCCCCCCAGGAAGCAGCCCACAAGCGGCTGATGTGCCGACGCCAGGCCTGTGAAGCCCAGACCCCAGTGTTGCTGCGACGACACCGCTCGCTGACAGCTCACTCCCTCCTGCCGCTGGAAGAGAAGCAAAGGCGTGTCCTGCGGAACCTGCGCCTACTCGAGGGCCTGGCTTTGGTCAGCGCCAGCGACGGCTACCAGGGTCTGGTAGACGAACTAGCCAAGGTAACGGCCTGGGCCTGGAGGGAGCTGGAGCGCGAGAAAGAGAGAGAGAAGGCGTGAGAGTGTGTGTGTGTGTGTGTGCACACGCATGTCCATAGTGCTGGCACCTCAAGGGAAGGCCTCTCCCTGGTGAGTGCCAGCCAGGGGAAGGCCAAGCGATCTCCAAGGGTCCTTTTTGAAGGAAAGGTCTCAAAATTCGTCAGGGAAGGGAATATTCTTGAAACTCTCTTTCACTAAAAAACAAGGAGCCGTGGAACAGTTACTCCTCAATGGGGGAGAGGCCCTGGAAACATCCTTCGAGGGTTTGGGATAGGGTCCTTGAGATTGCCCTCCTCCTAGGGAAAACAACCGTGAAATCTTCCTCTTCCTGCTCTTCCTGAAGATCCTTACAGTGAGTTGTTCTCGGGCCTGAATCAGACCCTGAGGCTCTCCTGCCAGGAAGGGTCAACTCACCCCCGCCCTGGTGCCCCCAACCCCAGGACATCCGCAACCAGCGCAGGCACCGGCAGCGGCGGAAGGCAGAGCTGGTGAAGCTCCAGGCCACGTTCCAGGCCCTGAGCACTAAGGCCACCTTTTATGAGGAGCAGGGCGACTACTACAGCCAGTACATCCGGGCCTGCCTGGACCACCTGGCCCCCAGCTCCAAGTAGGTGCTCCCTTCCTCCACTTTGAAGCTTACCTGTGGCCTCTCCTCCTGCCCATGTCGACCTTTGCCCCACTCTTTACCAGCTTTGATAGGGACATCTCACCCCAGAACAGCATGGTCCCTTCCTGACTCTGGTCGCAAAGTCTTGGGTTCAAGTGCAGCCCCCTCCTCTGTCTTCCACCAGTGAGAAGTCTTCCTCAGGGTCTAATTTCCTTCCTACCAGCCACAGAGAGAACTAGTGTCTTTGGTGTTGAAGGGTTTGTTAGATGAATTCTCTGGGGCCTTTTCTTCATCAGGAGTTCTGGGAAAGGGAAGAAGCAGCCATCTCTCCATTACACTGCTGCCCAGCTCCTGGAGAAGGGTGTCTTGGTGGAAATTGAAGATCTTCCCACCTCTCAGTATGTGTCTTTGGAGGGCAGAATGTCAGACCTCCCCCATGTCCTAACCTGGGGGTGGGGCTCTGGGCTGGGCACCAGGTGGGAGGGAAGGAGATGCATGGTGCCTGCCTTGAAGGAGCTGCTAGAACAATGGGGAAGACACGACATTTCCAGACACAGTTAAGGGCAATGGGTGTGGTCTGGCACAGTTCTAGACACCCCAAGGCAGAAGATGCTGGGAAAGTGTCCTGGAGGAGAGAACAGTTGATTAGGGCTGGGCAGAGAAAAGAGCTGAGGTGTAAGCAGAGGTAAAAGTGGGAGGAGAAAGAGAGTGATAGAGGGGAAGCCTGGCTCTGGGTGACTCACAGCACTGCCTGGGATGAGCAGCAGTGGGTGGAAGAGTGCGGCTGTGGCCCTGGAAAGAGGCAGTGGGTCCCTGTTTTGAACCCTGTTCTTGATAGCTTCAGAAATGTGATCTTTGACATCACCCCTGGAGATGAGGCAGGAAAGTTCGAAGTAAATGCCAAGTTCCTGGGTGTGGACATGGAGCGATTTCAGCTTCACTATCAGGTGAGGGGACACTCCCATGAGCCCTCAAGACACCCGATGGGCTTTCGGTGCTAGCCTAAAGATGGCAGCCTTGCCTGGCTTCCCTGGGCCGCGGATGACATTAGCTCTGTTCCCCACCCAATCCATATCGTCTATTCCTGAAGAGAAGGGTGATGGTCTGTGTAGCCCAAGCCTCTCTGTCCCCGTGCCCTGACACAGACCCCACTGCCAAGCATCAGGAGAGTGGAGTGGGCTGGTGATGTCAGAGCAGGATTAATATTTGAAGCCCTATCACATGTCAGGGACTTTACACATTACCTCATTTAATCCTCTCTGAAACTCTCAAGCATTATCCCTATTTTATAGGCTCTGAGACTAAAAGGTTAAGAAGACGGCCTAAGTCATAAGCCACTGTTCAGGGAAGCAGCGATTTTAAATCCAAATCTTTTTGCTCTGCTGTTTTGTCTTTTAAATGATTTCAAGCCCTGGTTCTGCTTGAATTGACATTTGGTCAAGTCACTGTACTTGTCTCTCGGCCTTGATTTCCTCGTCTGTGAAGGGGGTTTCAATGCCCACTTCAGTGGCCAGTGCCACTGGATGACTGTGTAAGGCTCCAAGATGTTAGTGCTTTATAGACTAGCTGTATGGGCCACCGTGAGAAACCCTCAAACTTGCCTCCCTGCCCCTTCCCTCCCTCCTAGGACCTCCTGCAGCTCCAGTACGAGGGTGTGGCTGTCATGAAACTCTTCAACAAGGCCAAGGTCAACGTCAACCTTCTCATCTTCCTCCTCAACAAGAAATTCTTGCGGAAGTGACAGAGGCAGTGGGTGCTACCCAAGCCTTTCTTACCTCGCTGGATGCTTTTCTTAACACTAATGCACTATTCCACTTCCCTGCAGACACCCAGAGCTCAGGACTGGGCAGGGCTCGAGGAGTCTCACCCTTTCCCCAGCTGGGAGGAGTTTGTCTACCTGGCCACAGGCAGGGACTCTAATTGGCTCAAGCGAACCCTGCCTCTGAGTCTGGCTGTGGGGCTTTGAAGTCCCAGAACCCCACGGTTTTCCAGCCAGATGGTAGGGAATGAACCTAGGGCCTGCCCTTTGACCTGAGAAAGCTATGGCTCTTTTGCGTCTGCTGCTGCCCTCCCCTTACCGTGAGCACTGCCCCAGCGGCCTGATTTCCTGCTGCCTCCCTTCCCTTCGCAGACCCCCAAAGCCAGGGGGTCCCTGTCCCCACTCCCACTTCATCAGCAGTGTGTGTTCCTGCCCTGCTGAAGCCCAGGCCACTCTGTGACGCCTCACACCCTCCAGCCCGTCACCCTCACACCGGGTGGACAGCGCTCATGAATGCCCACGTGGCACTGTGACACGGTTGTCGTCCAAGGCGGCCTAGGCAAGATGACCCCCCGTTAACCTCAAATCTCATTCCCTTGTTTACAGTCTGTTTTACATGCGGGTCACTAGGGTATTTATTCTCTCCTACCCCTATACTCTGTGCAGCCTTAATCATGGCTTGCTTTCTTTTTGAGCTCAGAGAAAGAGTTCCCATTTCCCTGTTCAAACTAATATTCATGCCAATCTTTTATACCTTGTATATAAAGTCACCTTGGATCACTCAGTGTTTAAGATCTCATTACTTCAGCTTCATACGGTACAAAGAGCAGTCTTCCCCTTTTCTCTCTCACCCTCAGGATTCTTGCACCTTAGAGCTGACTCTTCCAGGCAGTTTCCATAGATCTGCCGTCTTGTCTCTGCCACTGTCTCTCTCTTGTCCCCACATCTACCCAGCTTCCTGTCCCTGTGGCCCTTCTGATTTCATTTTAATAAAAGCAGCTGTTACCCCCACATCTGTTGTTAACCCCTTATTTCACTTCCTGCAGAGCAGGCCTCCAAGTTCTGGGACAGAGGTTCCCTGGTGAGCTGGGGAGTGCTCCCTGCAGCCTCCCCCAGCCTCCTGCCTGCCTCGGCTGTGGGCCCACTCTGCCTGCCTGAGCTCATCAGTGCTTAATGAGATGTGGCGTTTATTCCTCTCTTCCCTCCCCCAGGGGACAGAGAGTAGGAAGGAATGCTTAGGTTTTGATTCTGCTTTTATCGGCCACTCTGAAGACTAAAGCCAAGAGGAGGAGAAACCAGTCCAGCTTCTACTTCATCCGTTTTGCACACATTTGCTGCAAATTCTTTTCCTGAGCCTTGGGTGATGACACCAAAGGTGCTTGAGCCGCAGCTCCTTAGTATCGTGGGTTCTACACTATGATCAAAATCCCATGTCCATGAGGAAAGCCGCCCTCCTTCCCTCCCAGGTTTCAGGAAGCACGGAGGGGAGTCTGGAGGAGAGGACAGTCTATACAGACACCTGTCCTGACATCTGAACTCCCAAGCCGCTCCTACTGGGCGGGCGCACACAAGTTTGCCCGGTGCAGCCCATCTCCCTGCACTCCGTTCCATTCTGTCACTCAGGATCTGTCTTGCTGTCACATTCAATCTCAGTCACATCCTCTCCCCCCCTTAACATGTCACAGCAAAAACTTCAAGTACCGCCTCGCTCTGGGTGACAGTGACGCGTACCAGTGGATCCAAGTTTCTACACATGATCAGTCGTCATTAAAAGTCTCACACTCACCAAATGGCTCCGACACTATCCCACTGTGATGCCCCCCCCCACAATCACATGATCTCAGCTGCAGGCACCACATGTAGAAAAGTCACAACAGCTACCATTATTGCTGGGCTATTTACATACACTTATTCCTCACAACAACTCTACAAAGGTAAGCAGTCACCATTTTTGTTTAACAGATGATGAAACTGTGATTCAGAGGATTAGATAACTACCCAATGCTACACAGCTGGTAAGGGGCAAAAAGTCTTTAAAGTCGGGCCCATCTGCTCAGATTACATTCCCTTGCATTTTTCTCTTCTCTGAAGCATTTCCACTTCCTTCACCCCACACTCTCATGCCACCCTCTTCTTCCAGGCTCACCCGACTCGACCCTAGTGATGGTCCCTGATGAGCTTCAGTTCATCAAGTCTTTTCCTAACTGTTGATGCCCAATCTGAGATACAGACACTTAGCTCCAATGGTTGGGGCTATACACCAGTGCAACCTCCTCAGAGGACAATTTGGCAACTTCAGAAATATAAGTGCGGGGTGCCAGGACAATGCAATGGGGGGAAAGTAGTCTTTTCAACAAATGGTGCTGGGACAACTGGATATCCACATACAAAAGAATGAAGTTGGACCCCTACCTCACACCATAAACAAAAATGAAAACATCATAAGCCTAGACGTAAGAGCTAAAACTATAAAACTCTTAGAAGAAACACATAAATTTTCATGACTCTGGATTGAGCAATGGTTTCTTTAGACACTGAAAGCACAAGCCACAAAATAAAAAGTATTGATAGATAAATTGAACTTCATCAAAATTCAAAACTTGTGCTTCAAAGGACACTTTCAAGAAAATAAAAAGACAACCCACAAAATGGGAGAAGATATTTTCAAACCGTACATCTGACCAAGGATTTATATCTACAATGTATAAAGCACTCTTATGGGGCTTCCCTGGTGGCACAGTGGTTAAGAATCCTCCTGCCAGTGCAGGCGACGCAGGTTCGAGCCCTGGTCCGGGAAGATCCCACATGCCGCGGAGCAACTAAGCCCGCGAACCACAACTACTGAAGCCCGCACGCCTAGAGCCCACGTTCCGCAACGAGAGAAGCCACCACAATGAGAAGCCCGCGCACCGCAACGAAGAGTAGCCCCCGCTCACTGCAACTAGAGAAAGCCCATGCACGACAACAAAAACCCAACACGGAAAGGGAGGGAGAGAGGGAGGGAGGAAGAAATTAAAAAAAAAAAAAAAAAAACGAAACCCTTACAACTCAAAAATAAAAAGCCCAACTAAATGGGCAAAGAATTTGAAAAGCCATTTCTCCAAAGAAGATATACAGATGGCTAATAAGCACATGAAATGATGCTCAACATCATGAGTCATTAACAAAATGCAAGTCAAAACAATGAGATACCACTTCACCCCCACTAGGATGGCTAAAGTAAAATAGGTAATAACAAGTGGTGAGGATGTGGAGAAATTACAAGTCATATATTGCTAGGGAGCTTGTAAAATAGTGGAGCCACTTTGGAAAACAATTGGGCAGTTCCTCAAAATTGTAAACATAGAGTTACCATATGAGCCAGCAATTTCACTCCTAGGTATATACCCAAGAAAATTGAAAGCATACGTCCACACAAAAATCTGTACATAAATGTTCATAGCATCATGATTCATAGTAGCCAAAAAGTGGAAATAATCCAAATGTTCATCAACTGATGAATAGATAAACAAAAGGTGATATATCCATACAATGGAATATTATTCAGCCATCAAAATGAAGTACTGATATATGCTACGACATGGAAGAACCTTGAAAACATTATGCTAAGTGAAAGCCAAATACAAAAGCTCATATATTGTATGATTTCATTTATATGCAATGTCCGGAACAGAAAGTAGATAAGTGGTTGCCAGGGCCGGGGGAAAGGGGAGAATGCAAAGTGGCTGCTCATGGATATGAGGTTAAGAAACCTGGGGGATGTTGAAAATATTAATTAAATAGTGGTGATGGCTGCACAGCTCTGTGAATATAGTAAAAAACCACCTGATTGGACACGTTAAAAGGGTGAATTGTATGGTATGTGAATTATATATATATATTTTTAATGTAAGCATACATACCCAGTAAGGAATTTTTCCTGTGGAGACACCTGGATAAGGGAGCAAAGAGCTCCGGAGTGTTTGTTGCAGTATTATTTGTAACGGTGATGATCTTAGAAAGGCAGCCACACAATGGTACATTATGCAGCCAATAGAAATGATGAGCTAGATCTGAGTGCTATGATGTGAAAAGCTGTCAATGGTACATGTTGTTTGGAAAGATACACAAGAAACGTGGCAGTCGTCACCTTTGGGGAGGAGGAAGTATCTTTCTGTGCTGTTCTTACAGTGAGCTCATACTAGTCTTATGAAAAGGAAAGCCAATGCACGCTATGGCTCTAGAACTGAGGTGTGAACATCACAGAGGAATGGCGTGTCCCTTGTTCTACAGCAGTGCTGCTGGGATTAGGCACCACAAGCTGTTCCTGGTCCGCTACTGGGACACATGCCGAAATTGAGAGCAAGCATTTAGAAACTCACAGCCAGCAGTTTTACCCCTGAATCTAATAAAAGATTGAGTTTATATTTTATAAGTCTTTTCATTTCATTTTTCTAATAACTAGTTTTTATTGTATTTCACGAAAATATCAGTCCATAACAGATGGGAAATTTTAAGATGTCACCCTTCATTACAGACAGTTTGAGAAGAACTGTTCTACAGGGAACACTTTTAGTCATGTGACATAAGAATGCATCAGCAGGGACTTCCCTGGTGGCGCAGTGGTTAAGAATCTGCCTGCCAATGCAGGGGACACGGGTTCGAGCCCTGGTCCGGGAAGAGCCCACATGCTCTGGAGCAACTAAGCCTGTGCGCCATAACTACTGAGCCTGCGCTCTAGAGCCCATGAGCCACAACTACTGAGCCCGCACACCACAACTACTGAAGCCCGCACGCCTAGAGCCTGTGCTCCATAACAAGAGAAGCCACCGCAATGAGAAGACCACACACCGCAACAGAGTAGCTCTCGCTCACCGCAACTAGAGAAAGCCCGCACACAGTAAGGGAGACCCAACGCAGCCAAAAATAAATAAATAAATTTATTTAAAAAAAAAAAAAAAGAATGCATTAGCACTGGGGTTTCTGGTTTTTCTTTTTTTTTAATATTTATTTATTTGGTTGCTCCGGGTCTTAGTTGTGGCAGTCAGGCTCCTCAGTTGCGGCTTGTGGACTCCTTAGTTGTGGCATGCAAACTCTTAGTTGCAGCATGCATGTGGGATCTAATACCCTGAGCAGGGATCAAACCCAGTCCCCCTGCATTGGGAGCCCAGAGTCTTAACCACTGAGTCACCAGGGAAGTCACACATTGGTACTGTTGAATTAAACCAGAGGGACTGAATGGAGTAGCTGAGATCACACTATATATGCAATTTTAGAGTCTGCTTTATTCATTTAGCTGTGAAAAACATTCTCTATGTCTTAAAATTTTCTTCAGGGCTTTCCTGGTGGTGCAGTGGTTAAGAATCCGCCTGCCAATGCAGGGGACACGGGTTCGAGCCCCGGGCCGGGAAGATCCCACATGCCGCAGAGCAACTAAGCCCGTGCGCCACAACTACTGAGCCTGTGCTCTACAGCCCACAAGCCACAATTACTGAACCTGCGTACCACAACTACTGAAGCCCGCGCCTAGAGCCCGTGCTCCGCAACAGGAGAGGCCACCGCAGTGAGAGGCCCACACATCGCAATGAAGAGTAGCCCCCGCTCACTGCAACTAGAGAAAGCCCGCGCACAGCAACGAAGACCCAACACAGCCAAGAATATAATTAATTAATTAATTAATTAAAAACAAAAAAAATTTCTTCAAAAACGTTATTAATGTCTATAACATAGCCCATATAGTTCATATATTTAACATTCCCATAATATTGGACAGTTTTCCATTTTCATTAATTTATATAATTCTGCAATGGATATCCTTGGGTATAAGATCTTTATTTACATTTCTAATTATCTCCTTAGAATGCTAGGACAGAAATTACTAGATCAAAGAACATGAAATTTTTAAAAATTAGGTTTTTCCAGATTATAATACATATTCATTGTAGAAAATTTAGAAAATATTTAAAAAGCAAAAAAAGGTTAAAATAATTTATGATACCATCACCAAATGATAGCTACTTGTAACATTTTGATGTATTTTCTTCTAATCATATTTGTAATTAGAATCACACTATGCATCTTATTTTGTAACCTGCTTTTTCCATTTAACACTGTAAACAATGCACCATATTAAATGGGATATACCATAATTTACTTAATCCATCCACTATAAAATAACCATCTAGAGGGTTAAGTTTTGATATATAGAAGAATGTTATGTTGCAAATCCCTTGTAGGGGGCTCTGTTGGCATTGTTCTCTCTGGGTCTTTTTTTTTTTTTGGCCGTGCCATGCGGCACATGGGATCTTAGTTCCCTGACCAGGGAGCGAACCTGTGCCCTCTGCAGGGGAAGCCAGAGTCTTAACCACTGGACTGCCAGGGAAGTCCTGAGTCTTTTCCTTTAGGGTACTGATACTCTCTTCTTCCAAATGACTGGTGGGATTAATGGTTAGCAGAATCTGCCTTCCCCTGACCAGGACGCTGGGCTCAAGGCTATAGAATAGACACAGACTCCCTTCCCTTCTGCAATCGGAATTTGAATTCTGAGGGCGGCACCCAGGAAGGAAAGCCAGCTGAAGCTGAGTCACCAGCTGGCAGCACCCTGGAGAGACAGCCACCAGTTTCTGGCACTGAGATCCCTAGAGGGGTCAGCGTGTCATCTTTCCCAGGTCAAGTCACCTCAATCCTTACAATCCTGAGTGCTATCAACGTCTCCCAACAGATCCCTGCTTGCTGAAATTCCTCAGCGCCATGTTTTATTATTTACAAAGGTTCCTTCCTGATTCATCTTTCTACCTAAATCTTTGTGCCTGGGTTTATTTCCTTGGGCTATACTCCTAGAAGGGAAGTTGCTGTGTCAAAGGGTAGGCACCTTTTAAAGGCACTTTTTGCACGTGACCTAATGTCCTCCAGAAAATCTGTATCAATTAACAAAGAAAGAGGGCACAGAAGGTGAGAGAAAACTGGTGCACCCTATGGGGCCAGTACTCCTTGATCCAGAACGAAGCCCAGCCTGACTCTTGCAAATCAACACAAATCTGCCCTCGTGGGGCTTGCGAAACCTCTCAGTCGCCTTCCTACCACTCCCAGTGTAGCATAAGAAGGCCCCTTCCTCGGCAAGGAACACACATTTTAAAAATACAGATTGCCAAATGCTATGTGGTACCCTGGACTGAATCTTGGGACAGAAAAAAGGACACCAATGTGAAAACTGGTGAAAATGAATAAAGTCTAGAGTTTAGTTAATAATAATATGTTAATATTGGTTTCTTAGTTTTGACAAATGTACCACAGCAATGTAAGATGTTAACCTTAGGGATATACAGGAACTCTCTGTACTGTTTTTGAAACTTTTCTGTAAATTTAAAACTATTCCAAAATTAAAAGTTTATTTAAAACTCTATTACACCAGTTTATAGTCCCACTAGGAGGGCACAGAAGTGTTAGTCTTACCACGACCTTGCCGACAGCAAGTATTTTAAAAAATTCAGTCCTTCAGCAAATATTGATTAAGTGCCATCTCTGTGCCAGGCACTATCCTAGGTACTTGGGATCCGTCATTAAACAAAGCAGACATAGATTGGTGCCCTCATGGTGTTGACATTGCAAAGAAAAACAGATACTTTAGTATGTTAGAAGTAACAAGCGCTTTGAACAACAAGGATTTACTGTATAGCACAAGGAACTATATTCAATAGCTTTTAATAAACTATAATGGAAAAGAATTGAAAAAAGAATATAGATCTGTACATATATAACCGAGTCACTTTGCTGTACACCTGAAACTAACACAATATTGTAAATCAACTATACTTCAACTGAAAAAAAAAGAAGTAGGGACTTCCGTGGTGGCGCAGTGGTTAAGAATCCGCCTGCCAATGCAGGGGACACAGGTTCGAGCCCTGGTCTGGGAAGATCTCACATGTCACAGAGCAACTAAGACTGTGCGCCACAACTACTGAGCCCGTGTGCCACAACTGCTGAGCCCCGCACACCTAGAGCCCGTGCTCTGCAACAAGAGAAGCCACCGCAATGAGAAGCCCACACAGTGCAACTAAAAGTAGCCCCTGCTCGCCACAACTGGAGAAAGCCTGTGCGCAGCAATGAAGACCCAATGCAGCCAAAAATAAATAAATTTAAAGAAAAAAAAAAAGAATAAGCACTTTGGAAAAATCAGAATAAGGGACAGCACGGGTGAAGGAGAGGAATAAAGGGTGGGTTACGATTTTCAGTAGGGTGATCAGGAGAGGCTTCATTGAGGGGAGGCGTCTCGGCAATGACTTGAAGGAGGTGAAGAGGTAAGCCATGTGGATATCTGGAGAAAAGGTTTGAGAGATAAGGTGGAAGGACAGATCGTGTATGGCCTTGTTGGGGTCACACAAGATGTGGCAGAGACCACTAAATGCTCACCCAAAACACCAATTACTCTGCTACATTCCCCAGCCCCTTGCAGCTAGACAGGTCTATATGAACAGTTTGGACCAATGAAATGTGAGAGGAAGTGTAGTGTGTCACTTCCAGGCTCAGAGGAGATAAAAATCCCACATGTGATTTTCTGGTCTTTCTTTCCCTCATCAGTATCTGTGGTCCAGAGAGTGCAGCTACAAGATGGTAGAACCTCCATCAGCCTGGGTCACTACTGAGTGGCTACATGGAGCAGAACTTCCCCCTACTATCCTATGTGTGACAAGTGTCATGAGCTGAGTCACCAGCTGGTGGCACCCTGGAGAGAGAGCCAGGCACTGTCTGGCACTGAGACTTACTATCTTCAGCTACTGAGATTTGGGGCGTGGTCATCACCGCAGCACAACTTAGCCCATCTGGCCTGATACAGAGGACTTGGCTTTGACTCTGTGTTAACCGAATCCATTGTTCGTTTGAAAACTACAAGCGTCATTGTTTAGTTTTCATTTTTTGATAATTACTGAAATAGCAGTTTAAATTTTCTAAGATGGCCATAACAAACTCTCCCAGCCCCCATGCTCTCCTTATCATGGCATCGGCACTCCTTCCGCATCTATGTTCCCTTCCCTTGAATCTGGGCAGGCCTAGAACTACACTGAAAGTGAGGCTCTGGGACCTCTAAAGGTAGTCACAAATGATATGGCTTCTGCCCAGTCCTGTTGGAACATTTGTTCTTGGTAGCCTACTGCCATGCTGTGAGGAAGCCAAGATGACACAGAGGAGTCAAGTGTAGGTTCCAGTTGACGCTCCCAGCTGAGGTCCTAGCTGACAACTAAACATGTGAGGAAGCCTTTGGGAAGACTCCAGCCATTATCTGTCTGCAACCCCATGAGTGACCCTAAGACAGAACTGCTTGGCTGAGCTCAGGCAAGCCCAGAACCATAATGATAATGATGATGGTGATGAAGGTGATGATTGTGATGATGATGATGATGGTGATGATGATGTTTTAAGCCACGTTTTTTGTTGTTTTTTTATAAATTTATTTATTTTTTATAAATTTATTTATAAATTTTATTTATTTATTTTTGGCTGCGTTGGGTCTTTTTTGTGCAGGCTTTCTCTAGTTGCAGCGAGCGGGGGCTACTCTTCACTGCGGTGCACTGGCTTCTCATTGCAGTGGCTTCTCTTGTTGCGGAGCACGGGCTCTAGGCGCGTGGGCTTCAGTAGTTGTGGCATGCAGGCTCACTAGTTGTGGCTCACGGGCTCTAGAGCACAGGCTCAGTAGTTGTGGCACACGGGCTTAGTTGCTCTGTGGCATGTGGGATCTTCCCAGACCAGGGCGCAAACCCATGTCCCCTGCATTGGCAGGCGGATTCTTAACCACTGTGCCATCAGGAAGTCCCCTAAGCCACTAAGTTGTAGGGTGGTTTGTTACATAGCAATAGATAACTGGAAGAGTGAGGCTGAATAGTTTCACTATTCTTACCTAATATATTGAAGTCTTTTTACACCAACATGCCACTCCTTACCAAGCCTGGCTTTTCTCTTTCCAGATAAATATGTGAAAAAGGGTGAGACAATGGATGGAACTACCAGAGCTGTCCCTCAAAATGGACTCAGAACAAAAATGTTCTGGGAATAGCTGTTCAGTTAACACACGTAGGTATTCAATAAATATTTGTTGGGCTTCCCTGGTGGCGCAGTGGTTGAGAGTCCGCCTGCGAATGCAGGGGACGCGGGTTCGCGCCCCGGTCTGGGAAGATCCCACATGCCACGGAGCGGCTGGGCCCGTGAGCCATGGCCGCTGAGCCTGCGTGTCTGGAGCCTGTGCTCTGCGGCGGGGGAGGCCGCAACAGTGAGAGGCCCGCGTACCGCAAAAAATAATAATAATAATAAATAAATAAATATTTGTTAAATGAATGAATGATCCTATCCATGGGGGATGGGGAGATGGGAGATGTTGGTCAAAGGGTACAGACCTCTAGTTATAAGAGGAATAAATTCTGGGATCTAATGTACAGCATGGTGACTACAGTTAACAATACTGTATTCTATACTTGAGAGTTGCTAGGAGAGTAGGTCTTAAATGTTCTCACCACACACACACACACACACACACACACACACACGATAATTATGTGAGGTTTTTCGAGGTGTTAACTAACCCTGTTGTGGTAATCATTTTGCAATACATGTATCAAATCATCACATTGTACACCTTAAATTTATACAATGTTATATGTCAATTATATCTTAATAAGACAGAAAAATAATAACAATGCTGTCCAAACTAACACATTGTAAAACTATACCCCAATAAAAATAATAAAAATTAAAAAAATAATAATAATAATGCTGTCCACATTTCTGCATCTTGTTTAAATATATTATAATCAACCTAATTAAATGCTTTCATGAAATTCAGATGCATTATACAACATTCCCCAGAAATACCAATCTATTAAATAATTTTATTATAAAAGGCTTACAGCAAAGTTTTACTTTTTTCTTCTCTTCAGTTTCCTTTTCATTAAACAAATAAAATAATGTATATTGTATCTCAATGTAAAAGACTCAAGTAATAGATATGAAGGTAAGCTAAAACGTATCTGCAGCCTATTTTCCCCAGAGGAAAGGTTTATTGATAGTTTTGTATGGATCCCTCCAGACCTTCTTTATATATATTATTTGCATTTATGTATATGAACTTTTTGTGGCAGAATGTATTTTCCAAAAATGGCCATGACAACATTTCCCATCCCACATGCTCTTCCAAAACGTTACCACACTCCCTCAGGTGGGGGCTCTGTCCTCTACCCCACAGCCTGGGCAGGCCTCTGGGCCTGTCTCACTAAGGTGTGACAAAAGTGGTGCTAGGTGACACCCAAGTCTTGTCATAAGAAGCAATATTGATTCCCCTTGGCTGTCTGTGTTAGGACACATACTTCTAGAGCCGTAAGCCACATTGTAAGAAGTCTGGCTACCCTGAAGCCCCCATGCTCGAGAGACCACAAAGACAGACTACAGAGGGAATAGATCGTAGCTTTTCCGGACCCCTGCTTGAGTGTTCCCACCCTGCTTGAGTGTTCCCACCCCATGTGCCAGACATGTGAGGAAGCTTTCACCTTAACCTCTATCAGAGTGTGACAGTGTGAGACCCTGAATGAAAAAGCCACTAACCATTAGATAATTGATTAATATACATATACCTATGTATATTATGCTTACTTGCATAAATGACCTGCTATTATATAGATTGCTCCGAGACTTGCTTTTTTCACTGAGCAATTTCTGAGACTGATGTGTGTCAGTGGGCTCAGATCCACTCCATGTTTTGTAAGGCTGTGCAGTATTCCATAGCATAGATATTCCATAACAGGGCATAGAAGATTTTCAAACATCTTTTAGCTGTGGCCTGCCTCTTCAAAGGAAAAGTATTCTTGGAAGCCCACTGTTTAAAACAAGTGAAACAAGCCGCTGGGTCCCAGACAGAGCCTCTGCTCACTACACTCCATGGATGGAGGGACCCTTCCTTGAAAGAACTCCTAGCTTTTGATGACACATTTAAAAATCACTCACCTTGGGACTTCCCTGGCAGTCCAGGGGTTAAGACTCCACCCTTCCACTGCAGGGGGCACTGGTTCGATCCCTGGTGGGGGAATTAAGATCCCACAAGCTGCCCTTGCATGGCCAAAAAAAAAAAAATTCACTCACCTCATAGAGGGTCCAACAGTAGGTCACAGCAGTGCTTCTTGTCTGTTTTTTATTCTCTTTCTCTTTTTTTAAGGTATAATTGGCATATAACATTATATTAGGTTCAGTTGTACAACATAATGATGATTCTATATTTGTATATATTGTGAAATGACCAGCACAATCCATCACCACACATAGTTCCAATTTTTTTTTTCTTGTGATAAGCGCGTCTCAGTCTTTTTTTTTTTTTTTTTTTTCTTGCGTTATGCGGGCCTCTCACTGTTGTGGCCTCTCCCATTTGCGGAGCCCAGGCTCCGGACGCGCAGGCTCAGTGGCCATGGCTCACGGGCCCAGCCGCTCCGCGGCATGTGGGATCTTCCCGAAACGGGGCACGAACCCGCGTCTCCTGCATCGGCAGGCGGACCCTCAAGCACTGCGCCACCAGGGAAGCCCGCGTCTCAGTCTTGAATGTACATTTGAATCACCTCTGAATCTTGTTAAATGCAAGTTGTGGGACCTCCCTGGTGGTCCGGTGGTTAAGACCCCACGCTCCCAATGGAGGGGGCATGGGTTCGATCCCTGGTTGGAGAACTAAGACCCCGCATGCTGCACAGCGGGGCCAAAAAAAAAAAGGTAAAAAAAAAAAAGCAAGTTGTGATGAGTAGGTCTGGAGTGGGTCGAGATTCTCAGCAGTTCTGACCATCTCCCAGGTGATGCCTGTGCCCACTTGAGTGGTCAGGGATTAGCAAACCCCAGCTAGCTCCTGATGACCCCTGCTCTCCTCTCTCACCTTCCAAAATGGTGGTGGGGGTTATCTTTCCCTCCTCCTTATTATTATTAATTAATTTATTTATTTTGGCTGTGTGGCATGTGGGGTCTTAGTTCCCCGACCAGGGATCGAACCTGTGCCCCCTGAAGTGGGAGCGTGGAGTCTTAACCACTGGACCGCCAAGGAAGTCCTTCCCTAAAGATTGGAAGCTCCTATTTTCACCTCCAGTCTTTGGCTCCCCTTCTATTCTCCAGAACTCCAGAATTCCTCACAGATTGGGGGCCATGCCACCACAACCATCTGTGCAAATTCCCTCTGTGCCGCTGCGCTGCTGAACTTCACAGGGTGGAAACAGGAAGTTGCTGAACGAATGGGCTGTAGATTTGATTCTCACCTTTCCAGAACTTCAGTTCTCTCATTTCCACTTTAAATATCTGTTTTAAGAGAGAAATGGGTAGAAAACAGGAGTTGGGAATTGTGTTCCCTCTGTCATCTGTCACCATTACCCAGCCTGCTCCAGCAGAGGACCCTTTTTTGGCCCTTTCTCAACACTTTTGCTCCAGACATGACCTTCCCCCACCCCCTGCCATGAGAGAAAGAGAGAAACCTCTAAGATGGTCCACAAACCTCCACCAGGCTTTGAGCATCCTGGTACTATACCAACAGATTTGCAGCACTCTGGAATCTGGCCTTGGTTACATGTGACCCTCTCCTTCTGTAGGGGATGGAAGGAGAAGGCCTTTGTAGCAAGGCACCATACATACGTTATTTACATTAACTACTGTAATCTCTGCAGTACTTTATGAGTATCACCCTCACGTTATCACTGAGGAAACTGAGGCTCAGAAAGGGTCAGTGACTCACCTAAGGTCACACCGCTAGAAATGACTGAGCTGCGATTGGATATCAGACCTGCCTGACTCAGCATTTTCCCCAGGCTTTCTCTAAACCTGAGCAATTCTGAGGTCCCTGTGTGACCATGCTGGGTCTCTGAGTGCCCTTTTCTTCCTCATTGGCACTTTCAGTCCTGAATTCATGAGGATACAGTCCCAACTACACCCTGGGGTCTCCCCTCCATGTGGAGTCCTGGGCCCCTCCAGCGTTCCTGAAACCACGTAGTCAGGGTTCTCTTATTTGGCAACAGTGAAACCATTTTGTCCCTGACCCGACTGGGCACACACAGGCCTGGGTTGGAATCCCACAGCCACCTGTTGTATGAATACAAACACGTTCCTTAACCTCTCTGAGCTTCAGTTTCATCATCTGTAACATGAGGATGATAACTCTATGTCAGATGGGCTATTGGAGGATGAGAATAGTGCCTCTAATGCCTTTCAGAGTGCTTGGCATCAAGCGGGAATGAAAACAAAACAAGCTTGTACCTTTTTTATCCTCAATTTTTAAACTTTCTAATGGATCAGGACTCAGGTGGCCTCTCATTGGCCCCTACGTCTTCGCAGCAACACAGCCCTCCAGGGGCAAGTCAGGAGTGTGTGAGATGGAGCAATTTCCTAGCTCTTACTGAGAGCAGGAGGGGGCTGAAGCACACCCCGTTCCCTGTGGAATTTGGGGACCATGCCAGGACAGACCGCAAGCAGTTATTAACTAGGATGGGCAACACGTGTGAGTGGAGAGCGATGGGAGAACCAGAATTTGGCAAGACACCAGCTGGCAGGCTGGCACTCCACACGGGGAGCTGGGTATGGACCACCACGGTGCCCACCCCTCGTCACTTCCCCAGCTCCCTGTCACAGGTGCTCAGTAAAACTTGTTGAACGAAGATGCTCTTTGGGGATAGGGGCTGAGCCAATGGGGGAAGCGACAGAAGGATGGTGATGGCCCTGTGTCAGCACTGCATGAAGGCCTGAACTGCTTCCTGATAGACCTGTTAGACGTGTGGTTGGGAGGGTGACAGGGCTCAAAGGAGAAACAATAGAGTCGTTCCTTTTGATGGTTACCACTGTCAAACTCCAGCCAACTTGAAAATAAATTTAAAGTAATAGAATAAAAATAATGAAATACCGTGGGGAACTTCAGCTTTGAGAACACTGAGACTTCCAGGATGAGAGAGGGATCCTGCTGCCAGGCTGCCTCTCCTCTGCAGAGCCTCCGTCTGACTGGGAGGCCAGTGCAGGTTCCAGCCAGCCTCTCCTCCCATTCCAACTCCTGCCAAGCTTCTACCCTCCGGCCTCTGCAGTTCTGCAGGAGCTCCTACCTTTTAGTGGATGGGGCAAATCCTTGAAGCCTTCTATCACCCGATGAAAAATGCTTGACCTGGTCTTTTGTCCCCTACCTCCCGTCCCCACCCCCAACAGCCCTCAACAGATAGTCTGGAGCTTCCCTGGTGGCGCAGTGGTTAAGAATCCACCTACCAATGCAGGGGACACGGGTTCGAGCCCTGGTCCGGGAAGATCCTACATGCCGTGGAGCAACTAAGCCTGCGCGCCACAACTACTGAGCCTGCGCTCTAGAGCCTGGGAGCCACAACTACTGAAGCCCGCGCACCTAGAGCCTGTGTTCTGCAACAGGAGAAGCCACTGCAATGAGAAGCCCGCTCAACGCAATGAAGAGTAGCCTCCGCTCGTCGCAGCTAGAGAAAGCCCATGCGCAGCAACGAAGACCCAACACAGCCCAAAATAAATAAATTAATTAATAAATTTTAAAAAAGAGATAGTCTGATGAGTACCTCACAGGCAAGCCCACACACACAATCATAGCATCCTGGAGGACCATACACACACTCATTAACACGTGGAGTGACAAGTACATCTCTCCACTGTAACCATCATGAGGAGGATGGGAGAGGGAGCCTTGAGCTTTGTCCACTGTGTTCCTTTACTGTCTCCCTGCCTCCCCTGCCCCCTACAAACGGTGCCAGGGCCCCCTCCTATGCTGCCACAAAGGTACAGCCTCTGGTTGCTTAGCAACGGCGTGCCTCTTCCCCCTACCTCAGCAACCTCCCCTTGTAGCTCTAGTAGCAGCCACAGCAGGGAGAGCCAGGCTGGACCTGCCAGGAGTTGCTGCTGCTGCTGCTGAAAGGGAATGTGTGGGAACAAGCCCCCAAATAGGCCCAGGTGTGAAACCCAAGGTTCTTTTTTAACACACAGGTCCCACACTGACTCTCGGAAAGTCCTGCCACCCTCCCCTGTCCCTAGCTTCTGCCAGGCTGCTGGTTCCCCCTCCCACACTGGACATCTCACCCCACTGCTGTGCTTTTTCTGCCCTGGGTCTCTGGATCTGCCCCATGTGGTCTGTTCCCCTCTTGAGGCTCAAGGCCCCTTGCCCTTTGTCATCCTATAACTCCACATCCACGTGTGTTTGTCTCTGGGGTCTCAGTGGCTGTCTTAGGCTCTCTTTCAGCCCCTCCTGCTCAGACTGAGTAACTAACTGCCTGTCTCCCCTTCACTAACACCAATCCCCTCACTCCCCACCTCCAAAGACTGGTCACTGGGATGACCCCATGTTGCCCCAGCAACCATGACCACACCCCTTGTTACCACCTTTCCAGGAAAGGTCTGTGGTGGGAGGGCCTTCACCGAAATGGCCCCCAGGGGAATCCTGCTTTCTGCACTCAGCCTGCCCTGGGCTTCAGTTTCAATGGAAATTGACACTGGACTTCTGGCCAACTAGAAGACCAGGTTCAGAAAAGAAAGAAAGTCCTCCCTGCTGCCTTCCCTCCATCCGATCAGCTACAATGTCAGAGGCCCCAAGAGAAGCTCCTGAAGAGGCTCAGCGCCTGCAGTGGGCAGGAACCTGCCCCACCCAGAACAGTGCTGCCCAGCCCCCAGCTGATAGAGTGCCCTCCCAGGGCATGGTGTCCATCTCCCTGTCTGAATCCACCTGACCTGACCTCTTTACCTACACTCCCTGCCACCCCACCTCCCTCAGTCCCTCAGGCTTGGGTTTGACAATATTACCTGTGGGTTAAGAACCAGGACTAGGGAGCAGTCAGCAAAGAGATGGCTGAGAGGAAATACTTTGAGTAAAGGGTGGAGCCCAGGCACAGCAGGGTTGGAGGGATGCTGAAATGAGAGCATGAGGGAGATTTAGGGAGGGAGACCTGGATTCTCCTCTTCTAGCAGAGGAAGCCAGCAAACAGCAGATGGAACTTTCAGGCAGGAGGCTGGACTGAGTGACCTCACCCAAACCCTGTGGTCTGCTGCTTTTGCAACCTGGCGAGTCTCCCAGCTCTCCTGGGTCCCCAAGTAGGAGAGCTTTTTATAGTTCACTCCCCAACTTGGGTTTGAATAATTAAACAAGATGGACAGAAATAGTAGCCGGACAGCTAAGGCGGGTTATTTTGGGGTTTTCTGGAACACAGAGTGCTCCTGGGTGGCACCCTACCCCTGCAGGGGGTGGAGCCAGCATGAAGGCCGATGGGAGATTCCTGTGGGGGAAACCCACCCGCACCCCCCAGGGTTCCTTGGGTTGACAGGTTTGCTCTCAGCCAGAGGAGGGTCTCACCACATCTTCCTGGTCTTCAAGGAAGGAGAGGGCTCCCACTGCCTTCTGCTCATAGCTCCTCCCCTGGCAGGAAGTCCCTTCTGTTGTCTGTCAGCCCTTCTAATTCAGAGATGGTGACAGATATTGAAAATCAGATCGATAAGCAGCTTCAAGACAGGCTGAACCAGGACGAGGTGGCTACTGCTCCTCTGGCCAAGGAGCTGGAATCAGGTGATAGGAGGTCTTGTGTTCCCCTCGCCCTCCACTATAACTGTTGGAAAGCTGTGGAGGGAATGAGGGTTGGAGTGGGGGATAGGAGGCAGAGCTGGGGAGACGAATTGATGGGGGGACAGACTAGGCTCCAGGGAAGAAAAGGCCAAAGATGGATTAGTGATGGGGCTGAGAAACTCTGAAGGGGCAAGAAGCTCTCTTCTTCTAGCTCCCCAGTGTCCTGTGTTCCTGGCAGATGCCCAGCCTGGGTTTGCTGGGACAGGGTTCTAGCAGCTGGGGATGGGGAGAGGTGGGGAGGGCCCCTTCAGGTCTCCATTGCAGACCAATCATTTGAGGCTTGTTTGCATAATACTTTTGGTTCAACCGCAGAGATTAGGGCCTCACCCCAACTCTACCTTGAGGCTCTACCACAGAGCTTAAAACCTGGGGCCAGAGGGGGCATTTGTATGTTTTCTCTCTTTGGTAACAAGTTCAGGGGTGGGTTTGGAGGTCAGATTTCAGGAAATACTGAAATACTCATTCATTCATGTTTATTCATTCAACAAACATTTTAAAAGCACCAACTATAAGCCTTGCATTGTGTTCGTGCTGGGAATAAATTAGTATGGCAAGCTCCTTGCTCTCAAGAGGCTCGAAGTTTAGTGGGGGAGATGGCCATCTTAAAACCTGCTCTCCACCATTACTGCGTGCTTACTATGCATTAGATACCATATAGGAACGTCACAAAAATTGTCCCATTTAATCCTCATAACAAATCTGTGCTCTAAGTAGCATTAGCCCCATTTGACAGTTATTAGAACCAAGATGAAGAGATTTGTCCAAAGTCACTCAGCTTGTAAACTATATAAATGGAACTGGAACCTACGTTTATGTGATTCCAAGTTCGTGCTCTTAACCACTGCCCTTGTGGTCGCTAATGCCTGGAAGGAAGATGTAAATTCATTAAACGCTGTGGGTGTTCAAAAGAGAGTGAGATTGCCTTTAGCTTCGGGTATGTGCTACGCGTGGCTGGGCGGGGCAATCAGGGAAAGCCTCCTAAAAGAGGTGGCTTTGCACTGTACTCCATTCATTCTACAAATACTTAAATTGAGTATCTACTACGCCCTTGTTGTTGGTGCTGAGGATCCCGAAGTGACCGAAGTCCTTGCGCTGTGGACATACTGGGCAGGGATAGAGGAAAGGCCGAAATTATAATTGCGCGAGTCGTAAATGCCAAGTTTCCTTTACCCTCAAGAGTTGTTCTGCTCCTCCTGGGTTTCTCTCCCAGGAGCAAATACCCAAACTTCTGGGGAATCTAGAGGAAAGGCCTGTCCGTCCTACTCTGGGAAGTCCTTCCTAACGTCTATCCTGCATTTCTTTCTGTTCCAACAGAGTTCCCCACCTCCCATTTCATTCCTCTTTTTCAAGGCCAAATCTCACAGCACTAACCCGGCAGTCCGAGAGCGTCTGGCCCTTTAAGGCCACCTTCTTCCCCCCACGTGCCGTCTGGTTGGGCTGGCGACGCTGACGCACGCGTGACGTCAATGGCAGCTGGCGGAGTCTGGGCACGAGGAGCGAAGATGGGGTGGGGGTGGGGGGGGCAAAAGCGAGAGGGCGGTTCATTTGCATTTAAAGGGTCCACTCCAGGGTTAGCGATCAAGGCTTTAAAGAAATGTGTATTTGGAAAACTTTCCGTCTTGCGCTATGGGGCAAGAAAAAGGCGTGGTATAGCTAAAGTCGGTGGTGACTCAAGTTTGCAATGTCAATTATGTCCTTCCGCGGAAAGGGGGAAATAGTCCGTCGGTGCCCGGGCTGGAACCACGTGACGTGGAGGGGGCGGTGGGGGGTGGGGAGAGGGAAGAAGGGAGGAGCTGGGGAGACGACTGTCAGGCTTCGTTTCAGCTGCCCCCACCCCCACATCCTGCCCACCCTCCTGCAGCTGCCACCACATCCTGCCCAGCCGGGGGCAGGGAACTCGTGGTGGTGGTGGTGGGGCACTCACCCAGGACCCAGGTTAGGCACCCCTTCCCTACCTCCTTCAGTTCCAGGGTGGGGCGTCTGCCCTTTGCCCTGGGCCTGGCCCCAGGCACCCTGGCAGTGAGCTTGGGGCACAGCTCTGCCAACACAGTCTTGGACACCTCTCTGCCCAACTCCGCCCCGCACCCTGCCCCCGCCCAAAGCGGGACTTGTTCGGTCCCAGATCAGAGCCCCATCCCTGGACTAGCACAGTTATCAATAGACAATTAGAAGTGTTCAATAACGTTCTTAGAGTCTTAACTCAGATACACAGCTACATACACATATACAGATTCATGGAACAGACGTTTGCTGAGCACATTCCATGCCAGGCCCTGAAAAGCCCTGAAGACTCAAAGTTGAGTTAAACTGCTGCCCTCAAGGAGCTCAAAATCTAGTGAAGGAGAGTAAATTAGAAACCAAAAATGTCAGTACAATGCAGTGTGTACTGATGAGGTAGATACACAGAGTGGAGAACACTATACAGAATCAGAGGTACAGGAAGACACACAAGTCGAAGGATCACCAGTATATTACCCATGCTGATGGCCCTTCCCCTCACAAGTGAGGTGGAAGATGGGAAAGATTGGGGGCCTTTGCTGGGATTACTGGAAAACTGGAAGAATGATCAGTCCAATGGAAAGGATGACATGGATGGAGGTGAGGATGGAGATTGTCCAAATGACTGTGGAGAAGGCAAGAGGGTTAACCAAGCAGCCAGTTAAAGGCTGAAACAGCGGTAATGGCTTCCCATAGTTATGAAACAACAGTCAGGAGAGAAGCAGCCCTTGTGGATGAGGAAGACCTTTCCAAATTAAGTTGGATAGGGATGCTTGGGGAGGTGTGAATAAAGAGCTATTGATGTCCCTTTGCCATATAAATTGATGAAGATGATACTGTACACAGGAGTTTACACACACTTTTTAGGACTTTGGTGGGCATCTGTCCGACTCACAGGGGATTTTATAGCAACGTTAGTTGACTTTTCTCTAAGAAAGATTGAGTTGGTAGTCAGAGGGAGAGAAGGAAAAATGAGACCCAGCCATCTGAGCCTGCCTAGGCATTTTCCACCTAGCACATCCTGGGATGGGTAGTCCAGGGGCTAGAAGAAAAAGATGTGGTGAGTCATTTTCAGGAAGTCTTTATTATAATCTAACTTCTAGCAGCACTCCCTACATCCTTTCTTAGTTCTCCATGGAAATCAAGACCTCATGTTTGTTACTTTTCCTTTCCTATGAAGTTCTCTCTATTAATACATGTATATGTAAATTCTATTCTACTTGTAATGTCAGCCTCTCCTGCTCCTTCCTATTCTGTTTTCTAGTGGATTATCATTTCAGCATCTCAGGGTCCAGGACACTCCATCTCCCCCACCGAGCTTTTCCCTGCCCTCCTTTCTCCCCCGCTGCTCTTCCTGGCCCTTTAACACCCTCCTAGGTGACTCACCTACCTTCCTTCCTCATTCCTTTATTTAGGACCCAACATTCCAAGGCAGGGAGGACCAGCTGGCCAATCACAGCCCTGGCAAACCTACCTCAGGCTTGAGATTGGCTGGAGCTGTGGTTGGCGGGAGGCTCACCACTCAGATCTGTAGGATGTTGGGGAGGGGGTTTCTGGGAATCAGCCCTGGGAAATAATTTGTTCTGGGGCTGCTAATGGTTTTGAAGAGAATCCTTCTAATAGAGCTGGGGCCAGAGGGTTCTCTAGCTTGAGAGCCTCAAAACTGGAGGCAGGCTGAGAACCCAGCTTTCTCAGTGTCCTGGGGGCTTGGCTGCCCCCCTGCCCACTTTTTTTTCCTATGATCTGGGACCCAGTGGTCTGAAGGTTGAGTTCCCAGGCCTGTTCCTAAGAAGTCTTTTCTAGCAGCCCTGGATCTCTCCAGTCTCAACATTCTGCTTTCCCGACGTCGGAAACAGCCGGAAAATAAACACCCTGATGACTAAACGGTTTCTCCAGCTAGAGCCTGGGGAAGCACTAAAAATAGAGGCCACAAGTGAGGGGAGGTTCCCCACTTGAGGGAGGGGGGGCACTTTCCCATCCTGCTATTGCCACAGCCCCAGGCCTGGCACAAGGCTCTGTTCTTCTCAGAGTCCTTGGGGACAGGGCAGATGGGCTCCCCCTGCCTACTGAGGTCCTTCAGGCAAGCTAGCCCTGCCTGGCAGGGAAGACTGACATCTTCTGGTGCTGGGGCCCCATCTCTCAAATCTAATGCGGAACTAAGAAGCTATGTTTGGGGACAAAGTGGAGCACTTTAAATCAGGTTTCCTGAAGGAGGGGCCAAGTGGAAGAGTTGGAAACTGAGGCCAAGGAAATAGGAGCTTGCTGGCTTCCTGTCTTAAAGCATACAAGATAAGCCTCCAACCTATTTGCAAAGCAATTCCACTGAACTTGCCTCCGCTGATGCTTGTATGAGATAATGGGCCTAAAGGGGGTCTTGACAGTCCAGCCCTTGAATTATTATAATGCAGCATGAGGTACTGTTCAAAGCAATTTACTTGTATGAACTAATTTAATCTTCACACAAATTTATGAGTTAGGTACTATTATCATCATCTCTATTTTACTCATGAGGATCATGAGATACAGGGAAGTTAAGTAACATGCCTCTGTTCCCAGTTAATAAATAGTGGAATAAGGATTTGAACCAAGGTAGCTTGACTACTCCAAAGTTGATGCCTCTTATCACCGTAACACGCTGCCTCTTTCGGGATATATTCGTCTCTTCAGCCCTTAACCTAGAATTGAGTCTTTGTCCAGTAAATCAGACCCAGCCAGATAGAAATCAGGGTGTGTGAAGAACTGAGTGCCCTTCTGTTCTCCAAGGTTCTTTGAGATCTAAGCCAGATTCCATCATTTCCTCAAGCTCAAGGTAGGAAGCAGACGTTGGAGTAACAGGGATGCTGGGAGAGGAAGTCTGATGGGTCAGTTGTCCAGTAGGCATGGCACCCACACTCCTGTTGCAGGGCACGAGAAGATTCACCACACCCTGGAGCAAACAGGAATTAAAAACTTTTTAAAACAGCTACTACTGCTTCTTTAATAAGATGCTTTGGGGCGTTTCCTGTGCTGGGGGAAATTAGGGTCACACCCCTTTAAATTGCCCCCCTCGGCTGTAAGTGTTCTGGGGCCGCAGGCACTGGGGATTAGGTCACCCACGAACTATGAGCTGTCGCTTTAAATTGCTGGGCGTCTGCCGAGCCGGGCTCCGGGAGGGGAGGGGGCCTGTCTCAGGTAGAGGGAGCAAGAGAGCTCTCCAGGTAACCCCCCAGAAATGAACGTGTCCCTTTAAGTGGAGCTTCGGCACACCCTAAGTGAGGGAGATGGAATCTTTTCAACACTTAGCGTCTACCCTTAATTTATCTACTTAGACTCCCACCTCCCAAATCTCCTGGGGCTTGGGGGATGGGGGGGAGCTGTCGAGGTAGAGTGTGTGTGTATGCGAGAGTATGCACGACGAGGAAGCTCCCGGGAAAGGACCTCCTCGAGCGCACGGTGGCAGCAGTGCTAGGCGGCCGTCCGGCCAGCTCGAAGCAGGGGCACCACGGGCGCGGGCCTATCCCTTTAGGGGCCTCTGGGTCTCGCGTGCCTACTTTGCCTCGGTCCGTCGCTGTCTCCCTCCCTCCCGGCTGGCGGAGGGATCTGCCGCTCCCGGCGCCGCAGCCTAGCTTGGAAGGGCGGTGGGGTGGAGGCCCACCCGGCCCGGCTCGGCCGGCCCGAGGAAATCGAGGGGCGGGGCCGCGTCCCTGGGACCGCCTTTACTCCGGCCCCGCCCCCACGCCCCCACGGGTTCCTCCCATTGGCCCCCCGCCTGTCCATCACCCCTGTTCCCTCCACCCCTCAAGCTAGGCTGAGCTGTGCCTACGTCGGCCTTGACTCTTGGGGGCTGGAGGAGTTACCTTTGGAGCCCGAAAGGAGGAAGGAAGCAAAATATCAACAACAGCCGAGGCGACTCGGACGCTCGGCCCGGGTCCCCCGCCTGCCTGCCCGCCCCCGCGCCCAGGACGGGGGCCTAGGCCCCCCGGCGCCGCCCAGGGCCCGCGCAGACGCCGGCCTCATTTATTATTCCCCCCGCCCGGAGCTGCGGCTTCCAGGTGCTGAAGATACCCCGGACTAGGGGCGAGGGCTACCCCCTCCCAGCCGTGATACCCCCCTTCCCCCAGTGGGGCTGGTGAGTATAGAAAAATAATGAGCCTGCCGCTTTAAGAGGCCCCCTCCCCCACCCCGTCCTGGGGTTGGGGTGGAGGGTGGTCTAGACCGTCCCCCTGAGGGGTGGGATGGGGTGGCCTTCTGGACTGGGAGGAACTCGCGGAGCGGGCTGTTTTCGTGTGGCGTTGGTGGGAGATTATATGGGGGACTGTTTGGGTGAGGGAGTCGGCTGTGGGGACAAGTGGAGTGGGCTGTAATTCCCTTGGGTGTTGGGGTCGGGGTGGGGGCTTGGGGGCGCGCCGGTCTGTTGGTGTCCGGGGGTTAGGGCGACCCCCGAGTGG
>NW_006785665.1:1525788-1559204 GCF_000442215.2 Lipotes vexillifer
GGGGGGGGGGGGATGTTGTTCAGATGACACCAGGGTGGTGGGTTGGGGTGTGTGAGTGTGTGTGTGTCCGGGGCCCGGGTTTGCCCGGCGCCTGTGGAGCTGGGACGCGGAGTCACCACGGAGGTGGGCACGCAGGACCCTTCCTTGGGACCTCCTAGCCCGCTCCCGAGACCCCTGATCTGGTTTGTCAGCAGCCCCAGCTGGAGAACCCCCGGCCAGAAGTTTGCAGCTGTTCAACATCTGGGCAAGAGTTCTCCAGTCCCTCTCTCCACCTATGGCTGGCTGAATTGGGCTGGGAGTGGGGGTCTAGTGAGTGTTGGGGGGCTTTTGGGGAGGGAGGGCCAAGGAGGCTAAGATGCATCTAGTCTCTCGCCCCAGTGCTAGCCCCTTTCCTAGCAGGTTTGGTCTTACAGGGCCTCCCTTCCCCTAGTGATTGAAGCTCACCTCTCAGTGGTCTCCTGAGGTCTCTCCCCAATGAAAGGAGGGCTCCTGAGTGTGGGCACCCTTGGAACCACTGACTCGGTTATCCCAGGTTTGTCCTTTGAGTGGGGGACTCTCTCTGCCTTCTCTTAAGCAGCGCATTGTTGATGGGTTGGGGGAGGGTACAGTGGGTGGATCCTGTGTCCCCCTTCTCAGTGCTCAGCCCCCTTTTGAGGTCTCCTTGTAGGCCTGGTTTCTTTGGTTTGGGGGAGTGGCCCTCTGCTGCCCCCATCCCCTCAGTGGGTCTCCTAGGCAATTCAGGGGCCAGCCTGGACTATGGGAAGTTTACCATCTGGGGCAGTGACCTTGGGCTGCTCTGGCCTCGAGATAGCAGGGGAGCCCTGGCCAGCAGAACGTTGGGTATTTTGAAGTCAGGGAGCTGTCCACCTCCCGCTCCCCTCCAAACCCCCAACAGAGAAGTCTTAGTAGTCAAGGAGAGCACTGAAAAAGGCACATGTCAGTGTTCACAGATGTCTACCCGCCTGTGGCCGCTGGGTCACACCCGCCCCAGGACTTAGCCTGGCTGTCCTAGCTCCCACGGCCTGCCTGGGAATGAATTTCCTTCCTGTGGTTTCCCAGTGTGTTGGGCAGGAGATGGGGGTGGGGTGGGATCAGTGTGAGGGTGGCTGAAGACCCGTTTATATGGAGTGATTGGGGGTTCACAAGAGCTTATGTGTAGCTATTTCTCCACTTTCCCCAGCAGACATTTGGACCCTTGGGTCTCAGTGATCGTATTCTCTTTGTTGTAACTTCCCTGCCACCCCTCCCCCAACACAGCCTGTGTGTGTTAGTGTATTTGTGTGTATATGTATGTATATGCGTGTGCATTTGTAAAGGGCAGCATCTCTGGTTTCTCTGGGAGAAGGGGGAGCTTTCACTTACATACCTTTAGAGGCCAGAGAGGTTGTTTTTTTTAATCTGAGGTCACACAGCAAATCTGTGTCAGAGCTTTAGTCCAACCACCACTCTTTCAGGCATGGCTTCATAACAGAGAGAGACCATAGGAAAGAAGACACAGTCCTTCCCCTTGGAGGCCCTGGTCCAAGTGGAGAAGCAGGACCCTTGTGTTGGGGGATGGGCATGAGAGGTTGGGCTAGACCTTCTGTCTGCTGGGCCCAGTGCCTGGAATAGAGTAGTGGAGGACATGAGAGGGTGGCGGGGACTGCCCGTTGTCTACACCACTCTGTACCTGCTATCCCTGGACTGGAGGAGCCTGGGCTTCCCAGCTCTGCCCCTCTTGGCTCCTGGTTCTTCTCATAGGTTCGGAGATATGATACTCTTTCTGGCTGCTGTTACATAATCTCGCCAGAAGATTTTTTTTTTTTTTTTTTAATCTTTCCTGGGTCTTTCCTGGGAGGTGTGATGAGGGGAGAAGGCAGAGGGTAGACTCCCCAGGTTGGAGCTGGAGGACCAGTAGCAAGGAAGCTGGGAGAGGCCTCCTGGCCTCTGAGGGGGACAGGAAAGAGGACACCTTGGGTTTAGGCCCTCATTGATTGTGACCTAGCCTCTCCCACCCTCCTCCCCGACCCTGCCCTGGGAAGGTCTCTCTGCTGTGGGTATCCCTGGGCCTTGTGCTCCCAGAGAAGCCTGCCCCTCTGCTCATCCTGTCAATCTTCTTCTTCTGGCCAGCTGGGCCCCTTGCCCTCCCCAGTTGGCTTTGGTCCAGAATCTCAATGCTTACCCTGGCCTGGTATGGGAGGGCCCTGTGTTGGACACTTTGCCACCCACTTCTGTACCTCTGTGGGGGCAAGAGGAGTCAAATGGAACAAATGGGTGGGTCCAGCGTTTCCCTAGTTGTATTTAAAACCAGGCTCCCTGCTTCTCTGCCCCTCTAGTCCAGAGGGTGGTGGCCTTACTGGAGAAGGGGAGTCAGTGGGGGATGTGTAATAGAGGCCTCGACCTCTTGGGAACAAGTCATAGTTGGTGTTCGGCTGGGTCCTGGAAGTGGGTAAGAGGATCAGACACGGGCCTAGAATCCATCCTCAAGGGTCAGACTATGGGTCTTGTGGCACTGTGGTGGTGGGTTCTCCCCACCCCATGCGATCATAGCTGGGACTCTCCAGGCTCTCTGAGGCCAACTGGTTTGAGGCAGTTATCTCCCTTTTAGAGGGAAGGAGGAGATGGTGGCAGGGCCAGCATAGCCTCAGCATCACTGTAATCTCTGGTGACTTTTATGAGCCAGTCATGGGGCCAGAGTCTGGCCAACCGTCTGTCCTTCTGTCCCAGTTTGGTGACTTACTCATGGGGTGAGGGGGAGGTGTTAGGTACTAGTAGTTCTGTTCTGGGAGCTGCACACCTTTCTGTGGTTGATGTCCCCCTGTCTGTCCACAACTGCAGCAGGCAGAATGGAGCTTAGACTTAAGGAAGAACTTATCAGTGGAGGTAGATGGGAGAGAGAGAGAGAGCTCTAACTTGGCTTGGGAAGGATGGGATCTCAAAATACTTTCTTCGCCAGTGGCTCTTGGTGGCTCTGCTGAAAGGCCTTGAACTTTGGCCTAGTGGGGATGGTGCTGTTTGGCTCCTGTAATATTTATTTTCTCTTCTTCCTGGGACTGAAAGTATCCTGAGGAGAGTTTGTCCTGAGAGCTGTGGGATGGCTAGCCTTTGGACTCCTTTCCCCTGAAGGGGGCGGGGTGAGGGTCTTGTGCAGACTGGCATGCCCTGATGCACCTGGCAGGTCCACAGCGTTTAGTGGCACACACGCATGGAGGTGTGCAGCACATACACACGAGTGTGTAGACACCCATGGAGCAGCTGCACCCTGTAGGGGGTGGGGGTAGCAAAAGGCAAAGATAAAAGATTGGAGACTGGGGACAGGGTGAGGGGACTGGAGGCAAGAAGGCAGAGGCATGCACAACTCTGAAGAGAGGAGTGTTGACTCGAGCAAAAGAGGGATTGAGTTTAGACCTAGAGCATGGCGTGTGAGTTGGGGAGCCCTGGCTGACTTCCCTCACTGCCCCTTGCAGCACTCCACCCCCGCCACCATTTATCCCTCTCTGTGCCCCTGGCTCAGCCTGCCTCGGCCCCTCACTCGAACCACATGTCCTTGGGTAAGTCTGCTTTCCAGATGTACAGGAGTTTCACCTAGCCTTGTGGTGAGCAGAGCACCTGGGTGTTTTGGTGGTTTGTCACTGGTCTCTTTTGCCCTCCCCACTCACCCAGATAAGCAAGGCCATTCTGAGGTATCAAGGTTACATCTGAGCCCTCAAGCATTTTGGGGCCAACTCCTGGCCTGGGTAATCCCCAAGACCCTTTGCATCTGATTTTTCCTTTTCTTGAGGCTGTAGCCACAACCTCTCCTTCCTGGGAGCCTAGCCATGCTTCTCTGGCTGGTCCTGCCTGGTGTGGAGACAGGGGGATGCAGTCACTGACTCTGCACAGGACCTTGATAGCCTGGGGTTGAGGGGTGGCAGTTGTGCCTATTGTCTGATCTCTCTCCCCTCTGTTGTAGGCTGGGAAAGGAAGGACTTGTATGGAGCTCTGGCCCGTTGCTGGCCTCACCCAGGTGGGACCATATATACTCATTTAAACTCACCCTCCCAGGAGGCTCCAGGCTCTAGGCCTGCTCACTGACCTTGGCTTGGTGCCTCTGGCTGGGTGCTCTGGCCACTCCCCTAGGAGTTGGAGAGACCAGGGAAGCATATAGAGAAGGAACTTTTTTTGCCCCCTGGTCATGAGCACTTTCACCCAAGGGCAGTACCCCACTCATCCTATTTTCCAATATCCTTTGGAGACCAAAAACTAAAACTTTTGAGATCCCTGGGTATTGGAGAAAGGAAACTTCCATTTGTTGTGTCCCTGTGTGCCAAGCTCCGTGCTGGGCATGGAAACATAGGAACACTCATTTATTTTTCTCCACATTGTTTTTTTGTAATTGAGGAGACTGAGTCAGAGATTTAAGTGACTTGCTCAAGCTTTCCCAGTTAGGAGGTGTTCAGGGCTTTTGTCTAAGGTTAAGGGAAGGATCCTGCCCTGTAGGAGGGGCAGTGGAAAAGGAGGCCCAGGGAGACTTGGGAAGAGGAGGAGGATACATTGAAGGGAAGAACGAACCCAGTAGGATTCCCTGGCAGGAGTGCAGAGGATTAGGGTCTGGTGGCAAGATGGGGGGGGACAGGGGGACATGCTTTGGTTCCCTGAGAAGGTATTGTCTTCTGATTGAGTGCCATGGGAGGAAGCCCCCAAAGCAGGGGTACGTAGGCAGGAACAGGTGACACTCAGAGACCCTTCCTGGGTGCCAGTTAGTACCCCCTAAAGCTACCATATGAGGTGGATGAGGAGAGAGACTAGATCAGGAAAGACTTGAGCCACAAGAGTCCTGGGCTTGTGCAAAGGCAAGAGGCATGGCTGACTTGAGCCTCCCAGGCCCAGATATTAGGGAATCTGCCCTGGAAGGAATGTGCTGTTACTCCTGGGAGGGAGAACCTTCCTGCTCTCTGTCCAAGTTGTGCGGGGAAGCGCTGTGCTCAGCAGTCAGCCCTCCTCTGCCACTTATTCCTGGTGACCTTGGGCATGTCCCTGCACATTGTGAGTTGGTTTCCATTTCTGTGAAACAGAGATACCTCCCCTGGAAGAGGAAGGAGGTTCCATGGGAAAACGTGTGGTACTCAACACAGAGTGGGTGCTTGGAAAGTGGCTGCATCCTTTCTTCCAGACATCAGCTGCAACCTGGCCCTGGACTTGCCTGCTAAGGCAGCGGTCCAGAAGGTGGGGTGGAGGCACACAGTGTCCTGGGTAGGGACTTGATGTGAGGGGGACTTAGGAGGCCCTGAGAGGACCCTGGGACGGGCTTGGGGAGCTGAGCCCAGCTCTGCCCTCCCCAACCAGCTGCCTCCTTGTCTCAGAACCTGCCCGCTCCACATTTCACCCCAGAGTCTTACCAGATCCCTCTGGCTGCGTGCTTACTTATCTCTCATGATCTCCCTTCCCCCACCCTTGCCAGCAAATACTTGGGATTGAGGGTTGGGAGAACAAGGAATAAGAGAGAGCTCATCCTCAAATCTCAAGGGAAGACATACGGGCGGGAGTGGGTGTGGATGGGGAGAGGAGGGTTGGTGTCTTTGTGGAGTCTTCCCACTCCATTTGGATCGAGTGGATGGAGCAGGTGACCTCAAATCTTTAAAGCATGCATGTTAATGGTTGGGGGTAGACCAGGAGGAAGGGCTGATCTTGAAACGGTTGCCTCAGGCCTCCCCAGGCACATCTCTCTTTGACCTCTGAGCCCCTTTTCTCCATCCCCCACAGCTGCCTGCCTCTCTGCTGACTCCCCTGTGCATACCCCATGGCAGGCCTGTGGGGCCCAGGCTGACTGGGTGGGGACAGGTGTCCTGGCCCAGCTGTTCCCTCTTGTCTCCCCCACCTGTCAGCCCAGAGGGTGGGGAGCTGACAGGGAGCAGAGATGAGGAACCCCTTGGCCTCCTCACCTGCTCCCTGGGGTGGGGCCCCGCTTATAAAATGTAGCAGAGGGATTGAGAGTAGACAATAGGCAGGACTTCCCACTCAGAGGAAGGATAAATCCTGATCATAGGAATGGCAGAGAATGCTGAGTACATAGGGATCCTAGCTGTCAGAAATCAGAGGGGTCTTTGCACAATATCTTCTTGAAAGGGTGAGAAACTGGATATTGGTGAGGGGCATGGATCAAGTCTGGGGGCAAGTATTTGCCTAGGTGTGTGTAGGTACTCCCCCCCACCCCCACCCCCCGTGCTGCCTGCTAGTGTGGCGGGGTCGGGGCAGCTCCATCTGGCTGGGCATCTTAGCCTCACCTGGCACCTTTCCTGAAAGCAGCAAGCTAATCCTATAAGAGCTGCCTGGCTGGCCGCCTCAGCAGGCCCACGTAGCCGCACTGCCGGCCCTCCCTTGCCAGGGGCTTAGAGGACTGTCCTTCGAGTCAGAAGGAGATCCAGCTGCCACCCTGAGCAGCCCCTTTAAATCCCCGGTGGCTTCCCGAGGTCACGATGTCTCTAGGAGGATTTGCTTTCGGTGATTGGATTGGCCTCTTTGTGGGGGGGCAGTGCTGTCTGCAATTGTAGGTGAACACTTCACATTCTCATCCTCCACCTTCCCTTCCATCAGAATTGGTGCTGTCCAGTCTGAGGGCCCAGGTCTCAGGCCTCCTCCCTTCTCTCCTTGCTCTCACGATCCAGCAATCAGGACCTGGACCCCCTTCATCTGCTTCAGCTAAAGCAGCCTTGCCCCTGTTCTCTGGATAGGAAAAAAGGACCTTGCTGCTTTAAACAAGGGGACAGACCACTGCCCTGGAATACAGTGCCCTTCTGAGACTGTCTGCTGCCTGTTTTTCTCCCCTCTTTCCTCTTCAGCTTGTTCTTCCTTCGGCCAGGGGCCCATGCTCCATAGTTTTCCCAAGCCCTCGTTTCCATGGGCAGTCCCTCTCCTGATCCAACCACCAGCCCGCCTGCTGCAATGGCAGGCAGCCCAGACCCAGCACTGGTGGCATTATGCTCACCCCAACGGCTCTCAAGCTGACCCGCCCCCAAGGCCCCAGCTGCCACTTTCACTTCTGTCTCCTGAGACCCCAGAGGGAAGTTGGGTGGGGAGGTGGAAGGTGACCCACTAACCGTCCCAACCGCCCCACCTCTCCTCAGCAGAGGCTTCGGATGGCCAGGGGCCCCTGCCCGCCACTCTCATCTAGATGAGTGGAATGGGCTTAGGTTGCAGGGGGAGGGTTGACTGCAGTGGGAGGAATGGTGGTTAGATAGCAGGAAGGACTTCCCAGGATAGGAGACCACTGCCTGCTTGGCTTCATTGTTTCAGAGGGTACAGCTAGAAGCATAGGTATTATAACTGGACAAACAGGTCATTTGACCTCTTCAAGGTAGGCAGAGAATTGGCTGTCTTCTAGCTCCCACTAGTTGGACTACAATGCTGGGGCCGCCATGCCCTCCCAAGTGTTACCAGCTGCCCATGCTTAGTCAGGTAACTTCTAACAAAGCAAATTTTAGCCCCAGAGACTACTTTGAGTTCAAAGACTCAGCCTGGGAAGTCCTCTCTGTAGTCTTACATCTATCTCACCTGCTGTACTAGGCTATTTCCTCTCGTTTTGCACTTTGGGGAGTGGAATTTAGAAGTGGGGATAGAGGTGGAAGTAAGGACAGTCCGCTCATGTCCTACTGCTGCCCCAGCCTTGGCACTAAAGAGGGGGATAGGGTTTTTCTCCTGAGGAACCCCCAGGCAGTTTTGGAGCCATCACACTTTACCCCATGAATCTTACCAAATTCCTCTAGCTGCTGTGCTTCCTTGTTCCTCATAATTACACCTCCTCCCCTCAAATCCCTTCCTGGACAGGGGACCTGGACAAGAGTGGAGGACCCAGTTGGATTGAGAGCTCTAGACAGTACCACTAGATCAATTCAGAAATGTTTTCTGCAGAAGAAGGATGAGACTGGAGACCTGAGGTGCCAAGAACTCCACTTGGGGTCCCTAACTACCTAGGGATGCTGGGTGGGGGTGTCCCAGGTCCTAGAATGGGAAGTAGAACTTGAGGGAATAAGGTCAGAGACACTATGCAAATCCCCATGCAAATGAGCAGTAGTGAGTCATTACTGATTGGCCTGCTGGGTGGAGCATGAGGCAAGACTCAGGCTCAGGTTCCAGAGCTGGCCCCACTAATGACCATGACAGTGACCTTGGGCCAGTCACTACTCTAACCAGAAGCAGGATCCCAAGCCCTGGGTCTGATAGGCATTCCAGGTGTGTGAGGGGATTGGCTTGGCAGAATCTCTGCTGCCAGGGCCTGTGCGCCCTGCCTGGCACCTGCCCTGGCTGACCATGAGCCTCTGTCAACCCTTGGCCATCTGTTGTGGAGGTTATCGTTCCGAAAGCACCTCCGTCTTCATCAGGCCTGTTCCTCCACTCTTCTGACCTCCACATTGCCCTCCCCTCCTAAGCTGGAGGACAGGGGACCTAACTGGACCAACTCTTCTATTATCTCTCCGTGGAATCACACAGTCCTGACCTCCCTTCCTTTTGAGCCTCTATAAAGAGCATAGGAACAGAATGTCTGGGCTGGAAGGGCACTTGGGTACCTAGTCCACTCCACCTACCCATTGTACTGGCCAGTGGGGTGAACTCTGGTGGGGGCAGTGCCTTATTCAAGTTCACACAGTGAGTTAGGGCCAGGGCAGGTACTAGAACCCAGGCATCCAGAATCCCTACCCATAGTCCCCGTATTTCCCTGGGCTGTTCATTACCCTACCTCACCTACCCCTTTTCTACTAGGACTCAGTCTCCTGTTACCCCAGATTCTTCCTGAGGTCAGCGGAGTGGCTCTGGGAACTTGTGGGTGCAGGGTGGTTCCTAGGAGCCAGCCTAGAGGCCACCAGGGCAAGGCCAGAGCTGGGGTGGGAAGTGCTGGAGGTCGGGGGTGGGGGGGTGGCTGCTGCCTCTGTAGGGGGCCATACAGCCTCAGTGATGCTACAGGAAGGATGAGAGCTAGACTACAGGAAGGACAAGCCGGGGTGGGGAAGCAGTGGAGGCGGCTCGGGAGACAGACCCTCACTGGAGAGGCATCTCCTGGGCAGAGAACAGGCTGGCCCCATCCCAGGAGATTTGCCAAGAAGAGGGCGGAAAGCCTAGGGTGGGGCACGGGAGAGTTGTCCAGCGGAAACTGGAGGGAGGGCTCCTAGCCCTGCTCTCCACACTGGGTGCTCCGCTTGGCAAGTCGATTCCTGTCCCTTAAGCCCCTTAAGCGAAGGCTTCAGTGCCGACCTCTGCTTGTGTTCTTAGGGTGCCTGGGACCTGAGGCCACCCCCACCCCAGGTCCAGCTTTCTTGGACTGGCCCTCTCTCCCTCCCCACAGCCCAACAGTCCGCCCCCAGGTCCCTTGTCGGTGAGTTAAAATTAGCTCAGTGCCCAGACTAAAAATAGCCCCTGCCCAACCCTGAGGCTGTTGGGCTGGGGGAGGGGAGTCCCCGAGGGAGGGGAGGATGGTGGGAACCAGGGGTTTGGGGAGTGAGCCTGCCAAACAGAACTTTGAAGGGAGGAGGAGGATGGGGATGGGGACCAGCCTGTGCCTTTGAGAGCAGACCCTAGAAGAACTTCAGGGCGAATGAAAAGAGGCAGCCTTGTGGGAGGGGGAGCAGAGAGGGGGCAGAGAGAGTGGAGAACAGGGAGGAGCCAGGGAGCAGTGGGTGGGGAGCAGGCGGTGGGGGGGGGTGTGTGTGTGAGAATTGGACTGTGGGCGGTGGGGGAGAGGGGCAGCGTAAGACCCCAGCACTGCCTTTGCCCAGACTTCGAGGGGAGGGTGATGCCCCCCACTTCGGGGCTAGTACAGTGTTTGTGAAGGAAGGGCTTTCTGTGTAGATCCCAGAGGCTGTGAACCCCAGGGCTCTCTTGCCTGGGCCCCATCTCTTGGTGGTCACTGAGTTTACCTTCCCACCCATCTTCCAGAGCTCCTCAGCATGTGTCTGCGTAGAGGGCTGCGGTTCAGAGAGAGTGGCTTGGAAGGTTTGTGAGCCCTGGGGTGAGGCAGGAATGGAGGCAGTACCCAGGGCGTTGAGAGGGCTGCTGGGCCTTGTGCCCACCTCTGCCCACTCTCAGGGCCTGCTTGCCCTGGAGCCTGGACCTAGCCAGAGCCTCAAGAGCCAAGATGCTCCATCCCCGGCCAGGTCTGGGCTCAGTCCTGGCCCCTGAGGGCCTCCTTGCCTCTCCCTGCCCTGCCCTAGGTGGGTCCTGCCCTTCCCTTGTCTGTCTCTTGGCAGGACTGCAGGATTTCAGAGGACAGGGTTGGAGTCCTGTTGAGTTTCGCCCACGTGCTCGGCCTAGCATCAGCGTCGTGCAAGCAGTTTCTCGTTCTCTACGTGCTTCTCTCTCAATCTCTGTCTCTGTCTAGTATCCTGCCTCTCCCTCTCTCCTCTGGCCCTCTCCTTGTCTGCCTCTGCCCCTCACTCTGCCTTCCTCTTGGACTCTCTGCCACTTTTTCTCTGTCTCTTTTCCTGTGTCTGTGTGTCTGTCCCCCTCTGCCACCCCCCTCTGTGTCTGCCTCACCCACGTCTCCTCCCTCGTTAGTGAGCAGGCTGTTTGAGGCCGCCTGACTGTGGGGGTGACAGGTGGATTGGATTGTCACCCCCTCCCCCAGCGCCTGCTGCTTATTTCATGCCCTGCAGCCCAGCTACAGGGAAGGGGCGGGAGGAGGGATGACAGCTGTCTCCAGCACCTCCTGCCTTCCCCTCCAGTCCACAGCCCTGAGCAGCCTGGGAGGAAGGGATGAAGGGCCTGCTTAATGAGAGTTTCTCACTATGTGGAAGAGCAGGGTTTGAAGCCCGATGCTTTGTGACGGGGGCTGCTCACTCAGCCTCTCTGGGCAGCTGCTCCATTTTGACTTGCACTGGTATGGCTGCGCTGAAAGCAGATGCTCTGCAGTTCCTCTGAACCTCTGGGCCACTGGGACAGAGGATGGATATGGGTGGAAGGGTGCAGGGGAGAAGGGGAGGTAGGTAGTCCCCTGACAACAGCAGGAGAGAGGAGGTGGAGGCTAGCCACTGGAAGGCACTTCTCCTGCAGCTCCCCCAGGAAGGGCAGCCCTGCTGCAACTGCAGCTTCAGGAGGCTGCCCTGACCGCTCGCCCCAACTCCTCCCGCTGGCCCCAGGCCACCCTCACACAGGAACTGAGATAGCATCATTCTGAAACCCGAGAATGGTTTGAATATTGCTCAGGTACCAAGTGGTGTTACATTGGGGGAGGCAGGAGCCTGTTACTTCTCCCATGCCCCCTCCAAACCAAGATCCCCTTTAGGGTACATTTTATATATTATTTGCACCTTATTTGCATGTCAGTACAACCCACACGTTCCTATTGGGTCTGTAGCCCAGCTGAGGAAACCGGTTGTCCGTCGGGTCCTTCTGGAACCCCCACCGTTTCTGGTCCCCTCACTCAGCCTCTACTCCTTGTCAAGAGTGTTGTCAGATGAGCCTCCTGCCCTGTGTCCTGTCTCATTTGCAAAGGCTTCTCTGCAGCCACCCTTCTCCACAGACGGTGGGTCTGCGCCTCCCTCCCTGGGACTCAGCCCAGCTGCCATCCTCCTCCTTTTTTGCTCCTTCTGTCTCTGTTGGGGGAGGCCCTATCTCTGTCTGCTCCCACTTACTCCCCAGGAGGTCCACCCTGCCCAATCCTGTCCTGCCAGCACTACTCCGAGTAGGTGAATCAGAATCAGAAGCAGCTGGAGTCTTCGAGGGGGTACTTTTGGTGACAGAGATGCTGCCAGCCCAAGGAGTCACAGCTGTGGCCTGAGGTCAGGATTGGGTGGGCCCTGGGGCCATCAGAGCAGGAAGGCCATCCTGGATAACCCCGTCTCCGTGGCAGCCCTAAGGCCTCCCAAGCCTTTGGCCTCCAGGAGAAGCAGCCAAAAGCCCGGTCATCTGGGAGGGCCTCCTAGAGGAGGAGCAGGCTGGAAAGGGGAAGAGGAATGGGGCCGGCCCAGGCGAAGAGGAAAAGGCTCACATCTGGATAACAGGTGCCCAGGCCTCTGGCTCCTGGCAGTTGGTTAGGTAATTAGGAAGAGAGCTAATTAAGGAGGTCCAGGTGTTCATTAAAATCTCCCTAATTGGATAGGAGGGAAGCTTGGACAAGATAGGCCTCCATACCTTGGATAGGGTCAGTTTAGGGTTCATTGTGCCCACCCAGGCCCCAGCCACCCCTTTTTCCAAAGTAAGGGCTGAGTTCTTGCCCCCAAGCTTTCCAAGACTGCAACAGTGTAGAATGGATAGCAGAAGGGGAAAGAGATGAGTACAGACTGAGCCTGCTTTGTAGGAAGGCTCCTGGTTAGATAGGAGGAAGGACTGCCCAAGGTAGGGGCATCTCCTCCTCTGGCAGTGTTGGCACAGGGGTAGGAGTGGCAATGGGGAAGGCGCCATGGGAACATGGAATCATAAAAAGTGCTTTGGGCTACTGGGTATAGATGAGGCCTGGTCTTTTTAACCCTGACTTTGCTCTATCAGAGGATGCTCAGTGGGTCTCTGTGGCTTCCCTGTCTTCTCAGCCCTGATCCCTCTAAAATCCCAGCTCCCCCAGCATGAGGCGGGGGTGGGGGTGGTGGTGTAGGAGATCAGCCAGGGAGCTGGTTGCCAGGTGACAGTTGCCTAAGCAACCCAGTCTTCTCCATCTCCATGTACTCAGGGCTGCTCCTTAGAAGACTTTAGAGTCTCACCCTCTGTACCAACCAACCTGAGGGTAGGGAGGGTTGAGGACTGGAGTAGCAGGGGTAGTTGGAGGGTAGGTGGCGTCCAAACAGACAAGCTGCCGGCGCAGCTGGGAGAGGAAGAGTTCTGTCTCCACAGAGGATAGAGTGGGAGGAGCTGGTCCTGCAACAGAAGTTAGACCAGAAGAAGGACTTCTCACAGGGTCACAGCGATGAAACAGTCCTTTCTTCCTTTCAACAGACATTTCCCAAACCCCTCCTTACACGGGATAGAGTGGTGAAGGATACAGATGTGGTTCCCGCCCTCATGAAGCTTCAGTCTCATAGGGGAGCCAGGCATTAAATAGAAGCACAGAACTGTAATTATTTACAATCATGATAAGTGCTAGAAAGAAAAGAACAAAATATCTGAGAGTCAGTAATCTTGGGGAGAACCAAAGGAATGAAGTTAGATTGTAGGAATGACTTTTCTGAGGCTCGTGAGAGCAAGGAGAGGGATCTCTCCCAACTTCAGGGAAGAGACAGCATTGGCCATAAACTGGTAGAGGTTACCTCTCAGCAAAAATTTGCTGATGAGCAAAAGGTAGCAAGAAGGAGATAGTAAAATGGGAGAGGGATGAAAGGTGGATACTGTGAGCCAGAGGAGGGTGATGGTGACTGCATTTACCAGTCTAGATTGGGGTTTTCAAGGCCAGGCCAGAGAATCCCATTAAAAAAAACCTTCTTCTTGAAAAATTTTAAAAAGCCCTCTTCTTAGCCCTCCCTTGCCCTCAGTGTGCCCTCCCCGCCCCGTTCTCTGCCAAACCCGTACCACTGCAACTCTGGAAAATACAGCCTTTGGATTGCACTGGGAGGCGGGGCAGCCGAACTCCTCGGGCTGGAGCCTTTGCAGTGGCGTGTTTGGCAGAGATCGGGGTCACAGGCAAGGGACGGGGTGGCTAGAGCTAGTTCTGGGTCCAGATATCTGTTCAGCCAACTCAGGGTTGGCTGGGCTGGTGATGGTGATGTCCTAGGGCATGTGTGAGGGTGGACAGTAGGAGGCCCAAGGCCCATGGAGCCCCTTGAGGATAAGGAAGAAGGGAAGAGGGTTTGAAGATTTCTCCCTGGGGAGAGAGAGGGAGGTGTGGAGGGTCCTTCTAGGAGTGGGGAGGGGGCTACATTGTTTTCTGAAGCTACCTGGACAGAGCAGCTCTCTTTCCAGCTGTGCTAGGGAACGCCTGAGGGAAAGTTGTAATGGGAAAAGGTGGGGAGGGATATTCCTGCCTCCTTCCAAGGCCATAGATTCCCTGCCTTCCCTCTCTCCTTCCCTCTATGGCCAAGATGCCAAGGCTGAACTTTGGCATCTACTATGGAACCTTGGGACCCATGGTTGAGTGGATATGTAAAGGCTAGAGAAACTCAGCAGCCACTGGAAATGGGGGCTGGGGAGAGGGTTCCTAATTACAGGTGTCTCTGTCGTCAAACACCCACCCTCTGCCCAGGTTGGTTGTGGGGAGGTGAGAGCCCACCTTCCTGGACTCTGTAGTGGGCCCTCTGGCAGGGACTCTGTGGAAGGGGAACTCTGGAAAGGAGGGCTGGGCTTCTGTGGTCTGGGCTCCTCCCAGGACCCTATCAGAGTGGCTTTAGAAAGCACGGGTTCCACGCCTACTGCCCCTTTCCACCATCTCCCACTATTCCATCTCTGGAATCACAGAGCCAGAAGGGCCCTGGGGTCATCTTGTGCCTCCATCCTGGGCCCTTCCAGTCCCCGGGGGCTCACCCAGCCTGTTTAGGTGCTACCCACACCTGAGGGCATGCACCTTGTCTGGCTCAGGCTGGGCCTCCATCCCTGTGCCTCCTTCCATCCTGTGGTACCTCACTCTGTACAGTGCAGGGCCTCCGTTTCCCTTCCTGGCTCTTTAATTGGAGCTCTTCAGCCAGTGGGCCATGATGGGTTTATAGGTGTACTGAGACAAGGATCCTTCCACCTGGTGCCTGTGTCCCCCTGGCTGCCAGCAGCCTCTTTCCTGTCTGGCACTGGTTCTATATTTTCTCTACATGCTCTGAGTTGAGCAAGGTTGGGAGGCAGTGCTCTTAGACTGAGCTTGGGTTCTAGGCATGCCCCACTCCTCTAGAGCAGGAGTTGGCAAACTGTGACCCATGGGCCAAATCTGGCCATGCCTGTTCTTATAAATCTAGTGTTATTGGGGGCACAGCCACACTCGTTCTTTTAAATGTGTTGTCTACAGCTGCTTTCATGCTACAATGGCAGAGTTGAGTAGTTACAACAGGGACGGTGTGGCCTGCAAAACCTGAAATACTTACTATTTGGCTTCTTTTTTTAAATATTTATTTACCTATTTTTTTTTTTTTTTTTTTTTTCTTTTGCAGTCCGGGGGCCTCTCACTGTTGTGGCCTCTCCCGTTGGGGAGCACAGGCTCCGGACGCTCAGGCTCAGCGGCCATGTTTTTTTTTTTGCTGCAACGGGTCTTAGTTGCGGCACGTGGGATCTTTCGTTGTGGCGCGTGGGCTCCAGAGCACGTGGGCTCTTCGTTGCGGCACACGGGCTCTCTAGTTGAGGTGCGCGAGCTCAGTAGTTGTGGCATGAGGGCTTAGTTGCCCTGCGGCATGTAGGATCTTAGTTCCCCAACCAGGGATCAAACCCACGTCCCCTGCCTTGGAAGGCAGATTCTTTACCACTGGACCACCAGGGAGGTCCCCATTTGGCTTTTCTTTTTCTTTTTTTTTTGAGGTACTCAGGCCTCTCACTGCTGTGGCCTCTCCCATTGCGGAGCACAGGCTCCGGACGCACAGGCTCCGGACGTGCAGGCTCAGCGGCCATGGCTCATGGGGCCCAGCCACTCCGTGGCATGTGGACCCGCGTCCCCTGCATCGGCAGGCGGACTCCCAACCACCGTGCCACCAGGGAAGCCCCCTATTTGGCTTTTTAAAGAAAAAATTTACTGACCTCTGGTGTAGAGGGGTGGTTGGTTGGTTGGTTTGTTTATTTAAAGCAGCAGAATCCTTTCTTCAAAGCAGAAATTTAGGCCAAGGCCCACTGAGTAAAACAGATTGGTGTAGAGGAGCCCCGGTTAAAGGGAGATAGGGGTTCTGCAGCCCAAGCCCTACTTTGGGACTCCAGGCTCCAGGGTTCCATGAGTCTGGTATGAGGACCACTGCTCTAGACCTGCTCTGGTATATTCTTGAGTGAGGGGTGCAGACATACTCCCATTCTGGCAGCAGGTACACCGGGCTAGCTGTTCACAGCCTCGGCGGGTGTTCACTCGGCACGTTCTCTGCACCGGGCTCTGTATGGGAACCACCATCCTAGGCCAGCGGGGCAGCTGGCAAGCCCAGGTGTCTCTGCTCCTGGTGGGCTCTGGGGAGAAGTGAGGGGGTGGGACATTCTCTAAGACCCAGACCCTTAGGAGCCAGGGAGCTCCCTGATTGTGTTCTGTCTGACCTAGAACCTGAGGGCAGCAGTGATGGTGTGGAAGGAGCCTGGAGCAGAGTCCTGGGCCCTGAGTGAATTCCGGCTTGTGCCTGGCTGTGGCATGCCATCACCTCAGGTCGCCACCATTTCCTTAGTTTGTGGACGGGGCTCAGATGCTGCCAGCCTCTCACAGGGGTGCTGTGAGGCTGGCCCGTGTGCCAAAGGAGCAGGCCTGAGGGTTGCCAGGGCTGACAGTCCTCTTGTAACCCTCCCCACCCAGGAGGCTGTACAGAAGGTGTCCCGCAGACCATGAACTGAGTGCTGGTCCGAGACTGTTCATGAGCACAGTGTAAGGTGTGCCGAGACCCGCCACCCAGCTATCCCCTCCCCTCCCCGGCAGTGAAGATCCCCGGAAAAGATGGGGAGGAAAAAGATTCAGATCCAGCGAATCACCGATGAGCGGAACCGACAGGTGAGGGGATCCGGGAGCTTCACGGAGTGGATGAGTGCAGGGAGCAGGCCTCTGCCTCCACTCCACTTCCAGCCACTCCAAGAAGGCTTCCCGGAAGAAGGGGGCTCTGGAGTTTGTTATGGAAGGGCAAGGGCTAAGTTGGGAGAAGAGGAATCCCCACCTCCCTGCAGCTCTTAGGACCCTGTGCCCTAGAACCCCAAGACTCATCTGCTGCTGCAACCAGGCAGACCTGAGCCCCTACCATATGCAATATGCAAACCTCAGGCCTCACCCAGGCACTTCCCCTTTCCCAAGATGAATCCTTCCCCTCCTCCTACCCCAAGGGAAGAGCCTGGAAGCTCTTCTGTTCTCCCTCCCTAACCTCTTTATAGCCCCCAGCACAGAGGTGTCCCGTGGATAGGGAGTTCTGTCCATCTGAATTTCTCTGCTTTCAGTGAATTGGCCCTGGGCTGTGTCTTGGCCATGTGTTGGCAGAGGGTTGCTGGCCTGTTCCTTGCCCAGACCAGGGGCTCCTCAGAACAGGGTTACCCTAAGGCAGCGGCTGGCTATGTCCAGCTCCCTGTAGGTGGGACTTCTGGGCAGACCTTGACTGAGCCAGACCTGGCCGCCCACACGCCCACCTACAGGTGACATTCACCAAGAGGAAGTTCGGGCTGATGAAGAAGGCGTACGAGCTGAGCGTGCTCTGTGATTGCGAGATCGCGCTCATCATCTTCAACCACTCCAACAAGCTGTTCCAGTACGCCAGCACGGACATGGACAAGGTGCTGCTCAAGTACACGGAGTACAATGAGCCGCACGAGAGCCGCACCAACGCCGACATCATCGAGGTGGGCCCACGCACGCGGACCCCACCCCCACCTGCAACTGCACACCCCGTGCCCATGCATCATGCACACTTGGACCTCCCCGTGCACACACACATGTACACCTGCCCCTTGAAGCCCCCTCACCTGTGCGCACACACATATAAACCCACATCCTCTTCTACAAACCCCGGGCCCGAGAAGGAAGGAGGGCAGTGAGGTAGATGTCAGATGGGGCTGCCCACCCAGCCCAGTCCCACCCCAGCCCTCTCTGAGCCGCTTTCTTCATGTCTGTCAGGCACAACATGACATCTCTGCTCTGTCTGCTCTCAAATTCTCTCTCTTTCTCTCTCTTTCCTTCCTTCTCCATCTTTTGATATGCTCCTGCATCTGACTCTTCCTTTCTCTGTCTCCCTCTTTGTTTCCATCTCTGCTGCTCTGTCTCTGTCCCTTTGTGGGTCCCTGTGGCTCTATTTTCTGTTTCAAAGAGAGCTGACATTGTAAACCATTAAAGGACGTGGGCTTTGGAATCCAGCTCTGGCCTTTACTGGCTGTGTGGCCTTGGGCAGGTGGTTTCGCTTCCCAGAGCCTTGGTGCCCACCTCCACGAAATGGGGCCAGTGCCTGCTTTGAAGGGTGTTGTGTGAATTGAATGAGACAGCCCAGTTCCTGCTTCTCACACTGGGGGTACGGGACCTGTGCTGATGAAGGGTGCCTGGGAAGCCACAGGCCTGCCTTCCTGGAGCGAGACTTCCACTCCACAGATGTGGAAGAAATTCTTTTATTTTTATATTAGAGAAAACAGATTTACTCTAGACAAGAATGTAAAATTCACATTCATTTTCAAGACAAAACAAGCATCTGTGAAGATGTTTTGAGCGTGGAGAGGTCAGCTTTGGGGTCTCCTCCACACCACCAGGTGTGCATCCCGTACTTTGTGTGGGTGCGTGGGAGAAGCTGTGGCCTTTGCTCGAGGACAGCGTACAAGGTGGTACGTGGTAGGAACTCAGTAGATGCAAAGAAATGTTTTGTCTTTCTCCCTCTTATTCTTCTACCTCTCTGTCTCCATTTCAATTTCTCTTTCCCCTTCTTCTTTTAAGCAGAGCCCAGGAATTGAGCCGGGCAAAGTCAGCCCTGACTGCCTTGCACTGGCGAGCGCTCTGTGCCTGCTGTCCACCTAAGGGTAGACAGGCACAGGCTGGCTCTGGGTACCAGCCCCTCAGCTCATCCCCCAGAAACCCCCCACCCCACCTGTCACCTTGGAAGCACATGTCCCTGTGCCGGCTGCATTCCCTGGGTTAGGCCCACCTTCCACGTGACCCTGTATTCTGACGCCTCCCCCACCAACCACACAGTCACACAGTGCCCTAGTGGAGAGTCTTAGGGAAGGGCTGGAAGGAACGCCAGGGAGGCGGGGTGTGGGGGGGGTCGGGGCTGGGAGGACCCTCACCCCTGCTGACGGTAGTGGTGCGGTTACAGACCCTGAGGAAGAAGGGCTTCAACGGCTGCGACAGCCCAGAGCCCGACGGGGAGGACTCACTGGAACAGAGCCCCCTGCTGGAGGACAAGTACCGGCGCGCCAGCGAGGAGCTCGACGGGCTCTTCCGGCGCTATGGGGTGAGCCCCACTCACTCTCTCTCTGTTGGCCCCCCCCTTCCGGCCCCTTCCCCCCCAGGCGCTGCACAAGAAGCACAGGGAATGTGAGAGCCCTGAGGTGGACGAGGTGTTTGCCCTGACCCCCCAGACGGAGGAGAAATATAAAAAGATAGACGAGGAGTTTGATAAAATGATGCAGAGTTATAGACTGGCCGTGAGTAGTCGCTTGGAGGAGAGCCTCCCTGTGGTGCATGGTGTGGCTTCGCGCCCCGGCCCGGCCCTCGGCTGCCTCTGATGGATGTTCTGCTCTGAGCCATGCTGGGGCTATTGGTGACCACTGAGGAACCTCTGATGTTGGTCGTGATAAACCCGTGACCCTTGCTGAGACTCATCTTGGATGGAGCATAAGCCGGGAGAGGCCTGGAGCGTCCCCCTCACCAGCAAGAAGTGTGTAGATGATCTGAGATCCTTAGATGACAGGAAAGTAGAGAATGTGCTCTTTGCCCAGATTTGTTCTGGGGAGAGGCCCCTTTGGGCCTGCTCTGACACCCCCAGCCCAAGATACTCAATAGCACTGTCAAGGGGAGGCAGAGACTCCTCCTGAAGGGGAAGGCAGTGAGGTGGGTGAACGCCCTCTGCAGCAGGCAGACGGATGAGAGGCAACAAGTGAGGTGACGCCCCGACCCACGCACTCATCCGTAACAGCTGTGTGTGTGAGTTTGGGTCTGTACTCAGGGCCTCTAACCTGCTCTCTGTGTGTCCTGCCTGGCTGAGGACTAACCCACCTCCGCTAGGGGGGTTCCAGGTGTCCCCGGGCCTCTCTGCAGTGAGCAGAGCCTTCTTCTCATTCTCTGGGCCAGAGCTGGATCCCAAAGCACTCCAACCAGCATACTTCCTTGGTGGGGGTGGCAGGCATGACTCCAGGGGGTTCCAGAGCAGAGAGATGGAGCTACTGGCCCAAGGACCCACAGCCCAGAGGCTAGAGGAACCCTGGCCTGCCCTCCCAGGCAAAGTGAGTCCAGGGTAAGGGATCACCCTGGCCTGACCCTGCCTCTCCATCTTCTGTCTAGTCAGCTGTCCCGGCCCCCAACTTTGCCATGCCCGTCACGGTGCCCGTGTCCAATCAGAGCTCACTGCAGTTCAGCAATCCCAGCGGCTCCCTGGTCACCCCTTCCCTGGTGACGTCATCCCTCACGGACCCACGGCTCCTGTCCCCCCAGCAGCCAGCACTACAGAGGAACAGTGTGTCTCCCGGCCTGCCCCAGCGGCCAGCCAGCGCAGGTAAGTGATCTGATAGGTGGGTAGGTGACGTGGCAGTGAGGTGTGGTGAGACTTTGGGATTCCATTTTCCACGGTGACTATTTCCCTTCACCCACCACAGCACTCTCCCACGTATATGGTTCCAGAGGGAAGGGAGTGTGACTCCCAGTGAGTCCAGTTCCCAGGACTCACTCTGGAAGAGGCTGTCCTGTCGGCTTATGGTTCTCTTTTTCCTCCAGGGGCCATGCTGGGGGGAGACCTCAGCAGTGCTAACGGAGCCTGCCCCAGCCCTGTCGGTAAGTAAAGCTGCCCTTCTGCCTGGGGAGGGCCAGGGTCTGCCTGCTCGGTGGCCTCAGGTGTTCCAGGGACCGAGAGTGGCCTAGATTAGGGGAGAGGAAGATCCCAGGGCCTGAGCTGGATGTAGTGTCTGAGGATTTTTAAGCCTCTGGATTTTTTTGTCTGTAGCAGTGATTGGTGTGGATGATTGGCAGAGATGTAGGCTCAGGGAATTCTGGGCAAACTCTGACCAACATTTCCAGTTGGAAGACAGGTTCCAGATTTTTCCAGTTCAGTAGCGGGGGGCGTCTGGTTGGGATCTGGAAGATACGAATATCTGACATTGGCGACAGATAAGAGGCACAGACTTAACACGCACTTACACACGTACGGACATTTTCTCACCCTTATGGAAATATCCAGACATTAGAGGTGCACTTGTAAGCACACGTCTATGAACCACAGAAGAAAGACAGCTCGCTCCATGCCACCCCGCCCCCCCAGCAGCTGACAGCCCCTCCTGCCCTGTGCCGTTGTCCGGCTGGTGACTGTGACTTCGAATGTCACCATTGACGTCACCCCAACATTCCTGCCGTTCCCGGAGTGATCCAGGAATTGGGATGGAGGCAGCCACACACTTGCAGGGAAGCAGTGTGCTCTCAGGGCCGAGGGCGAGGTGATCACTTCTGACGTTGGGCACCCCCACATCTCTGGGTTTTAGAGTTCCCCAGCTTGGCCCCAGGAGCCACGTACTACCTCCTTGGCAGCAGTTGTGTGTGGGGGCAATGGGTGAATACCCCTCCCCCTCCAAGGAAGGGTCCAGTGAAGTGCCTGCAGACCTTAAGGGAACGGGGATACTTCTAGGCCCTCGAGCGCAACACGTAGAAAGTGGTTGTGTGGCCCTGGAGAAGGCATCGCACCTCTCCAAACCAGCAGTTGGCAGGTGTTTCCTCGTCTGTAAATAGGGCTAATGATACATGTCCTGTCCGTCTTGCAGGGTTAGTGTGAGGATTAAATACGATGATACACACGTGTGAAGGCCCTGTGTTGGTTATGGAGTGTGGAACAAATGTAAAAGATGGTTATTCTGCTTGTTATTACCAGTCTAATTTTGGTGGCAGCTATGTCATCAGTCCCCCAGTTCCAGTAACACCAGCACTGCAAGTGAGTGGCTCGTCTTTTTCCCAGAGCTACAGGCATCTTGTCACATGCTTATCCAAATCACAGCATCCCAAGCTCAAGGCAAGGGGAGCAGTCTGAGTGGTTGATTTGCCCTCGTGACCGGGATCCACACTGAGTCTCAACTTCCAGGCTGCCACCCTTCTCCAACCTGCGTTATTGTGGGCCCAGTTGGGGGCAGGTGCTGGACGTCCTGTCGTTGGAGACCAGCTCCTACTACCCAGTCCCATCACATGTAGCTTAGAGGCAGGGGGATGAACCCGATGACTGAGGAGTAAGGAGTGTTCTCCCCTTACTCCCAAGACCAGGGTGGTTTTAGGGGAAAATGAGAGAACTCAGTAGCCACTCAAAGTCTGAACATGGCTTTGAGAAGTTCTGGGTGACAGGAGTATTGGTTTGGGAGCAGTTAACAGGGCTAAGTGGTGGGTCCACTTTTTTCCTTTTACCCCCTCATCTCTTCACCTTTCCAGGGAATGGCTACGTCAGTGCCCGGGCTTCCCCTGGCCTCCTCCCCATGGCCAACGGCAACAGCCTAAACAAGGTCATCCCTGCCAAGTCTCCGCCCCCACCCACCCACAGCGCCCAGCTTGGAGCCCCCAGCCGCAAGCCTGACCTGAGGGTCATCACTTCCCAGGGAGGAAAGGGGTTAATGCATCATTTGGTGAGTGGGGTGTCTGGACCGAGGGCCAGGGACTGGGGAATGGGAGAGTGCAGAGCAGTAGGGTGGGAGGACAGAGCCGACCTCTAGCAGGAGAGAGAACCAGCGGTTAGGACTTCCCTAGAGAGATCATGGAATCGTGACTTTTTATGAGCTCTTCCTTCCCGAAGGGCCTTCCAAGAGGTTGGAGCACAGAAGTACCAGTCCTAAGGTTAGTAAAAAGGGACAGGAGGTGGGAGAGAAGGTTCCCTGAAGATGATAGGAGGGTGATCAGAGGGATGAGGATTAGGCTGTGAGGGTTTCCTAACTGGTGGGCATTGGGATATAGCATCTTCTGGAAATCAGGACAGTGAAGAGCTCTGCCCTCCTAGGCTGGAGAGCCATCCTGCTCCGATGCAAAGAGGTGGATGGCATGGCTGTGGTGGCAGGGGCGTGAGGGGAGGGCAGGGGCCAGAGACTGAACCATCCCCTTGGTTTTATTTCTGCTCCCAGACTGAGGACCATTTAGATCTGGTAAGTGAGGCTATGAGATGTTTGCTGTGGCTTTAAATTCTGGGTTAGCCCATTGCTCTGCGGTCCCCCAGCATGGAGTATGTGTGTGCCTTTGTCCTTTTGCCTGTGTGTGTAGTGTGTGGTGTTTGTTTATCTGGTTATTTGCCAAGAGCTATGCTCAGTGCCAAGTGGGATGCAGAGATGAACGGGGTGGGGGCGAGGGGTTCAATGCATATGTATGTACCTGAGTGTCCATTTATGTTTTCATGGGATGTTGCATTCATGCAGACACACCTGTGTGTGTGTGTGTGTGTGTGTGTGCACGCATGCACGTGCACCAGCGGAGTGGGCCTGCCTCAGGCCTCAGAGGTCCCATCTCAGTGTATCTCTGGGTGCCTGGATTAGGCTCTTGGACTGAGGGTTGGACTGCGTTTGCCCTCTGACTCTACTCATGCCCACCCAGGACAGGGACCTCCTTAGGAGGGATGCCAGCTGGACAGGAAAATCGGTTTTCTAGGGAAAGCTGAGGCCCAAGGCAAGGCCAGAGTTTTCCTTGGTCAGGGGCTTCCCTGCTTCCCTCTCTCCTGGTGCTCCCTCCTGCAGGCAGCCTGTCTTACAGACACTCAGAGGCATACGCAGCACTCTTCCTCTGTCACACATATACATGCTTACATCCTCACCCTCAGCCAGGAGTGGGGCGGGGGCTCCTCCCTCCCGAACTCCCTGACGGGAGGCCAGAGAGGCTGGAAAAGGCAGGCAGGCTTTGGCGGCCAACACAGCGGCAGTTACGGCCCCAGCGTGGAGTTGGAATAAACAAGTGACTCAGCGGCAGATGGAGCTGACAGCCCCACACACGTGTGTGCATACACGCAGGCACACGCCACGCCAGGCCCTGCCTTCCCCTCACAGATGCCAGCACACTTCTGCCAGGGCGTGTGCTGCAGTGTGACAGATGGAGGGTAGACTCTAGGGGGACTAACCAGGAGAAGAATGGAGACAGGGCCCATGGCTGGTGTTGGGGCCCCAGGGCCAGCATATGTACTTTCCTTTTCTCATGTGTGTAGGCGTCAGTGAATCTGTGTGTGCATGTCTCTCTCCATGGATCTCAGTGTCTCTGTGAATGCACCAGTGTTTGTGTGTCTGCGGTGCCTTCATGCTGAGGCATCCCTCCTGGGCCTTGAGATTCAGGGACGCCAGCTTGTCCTTGGAATTGGGGGCCTGGATAAAGCAGCCCTCCCATTTGCCACCTCTTGACAGACTCTTTTCTCCTGCAGAACAATGCCCAGCGCCTTGGGGTCTCCCAGTCTACCCACTCGCTCACCACCCCAGTGGTTTCCGTGGCAACACCGAGTTTACTCAGCCAGGGCCTCCCCTTCTCTTCCATGCCCACCGCCTACAACACAGGTGAGTGTTCATGTGACATGTAGCTGTGTGCACTTGGCCTTGGGGCACAGGAGGGACCAGAGAAGGAACACGAGGTATTCTCTGGGGGATGCCCCCATCTGAGGAGGGCCATTGATTTGGGGTAGCCCCTACCTAATTAAGGTTGCCAGGTTTAGCAAATAGTAACATCGGATGCCATTCACATGGTGATGGTGTTACTGCAACTGTCTCAAAGACATACTTGTGCAAAAATTATTCATTGTTTTGTCTGAAAATCAAATTTAAGTGGGTATGAGTATCCCTTATTTTTAAATAGGACCTAATGGAGAGGGAAAGCCCTGTCCTTGGGGAGCTCCCATCCGAGGTGGGTTGAGCAGCTGGGTGACTCGGGCTGACCAGGGTCGTGGAGTGGGGAGGGGAGCATATGCCGAGTTCAGCAAGGCTTCCTGGAGAAGAAAGAAGGAATGAGAGAGAGAGACAGGGAGGCTGAGGAGACCCGAGAGGAAGCATGGTCAGGAAGATTTATCCTGCTTCCTGGGAAAGCCAAGTAGGGACTCCAGGGCGGGGCGGAGGAGGAAGAGGGGGGTCTCTCACCCTGATGTTGGCTTGGTGGAATGATGAGGGGGAAAGGGAGGAGGAGGTCTGATGAAAGTGAGGGAGGGGAGCTGAAGGTGAAGAGTCACTTGGAGACATGGGAGAGACCTCTGGGTAGAAAAATTCAGAAGGGACACCCAGTGCTTGGGCCGTCCTGGGTCCCCAGGGCTGTCCTGGCCTCTGTCACCCACTCACACCCTCCCAGGAACAGTCTGTGACATTTTCAGCCATCCTTGCCTGCATTCCAAGCTGCTGTGTCAGGAAGGACTTCCCAGTGCGGAAATGCCTTGTCACCTTGTTTCAGAGCATCGATGTGGCTGAGAACCTGGTCTGTTTCTCCCACTGAAGAGGCTTCTGATGCTCCCCAGCTTTTCTCACCTGTGAATGGCTTGCATCAGGGCTGTTCTGTGGTGAGATCAGACTAGACCAAAAGACCCCTAAACTTCTACCCACTCCCCAAGCCCACATTCCAGAGTTGAACCATGCTAGGTAGGTCCCAGACACCAGTACAAATACCCACAAAATCCCACCTCTTCCTGTGTGTAAAAATCCAGAACCCAACCCTGTGTGTGGGAAAGCCCTTCGGGGCAGGTAAGAGAGCTGGAGGAACTGCCTCGTGTTGAGAGGCCAGACCCTGGCCTGTGGGTCGGTGTCCAGGTTTTATCACCTGGGTGTCTTGTGAAGTCCCTCGTCCCTTGTGTGTGCTCCCATATGTGTACCCACTCCCAAGTTATCATGTCCTGGGGCAGCTTCAGAGAGGACTGCTTCAGATGGCCGCACCTTCGGGGGCCAGTAGGAGCTCTCATCTGTGAGTTGTGGGTGGACAGGAGGTCTCTGAGGCCCTTCTAGCCCTACCAGTGGGGGCGGTTGGTAGAGGGCAGCACAGGCCACTTTTCAGGAGCTGCTGTTTATTTGGGAATCCCATGGTGGTGGTTTCCTGCCATCTTCTCAGGTCCTCCACCAGTCTCTGTGAAGCAGGAGGCAGGTTAGTGGGTGTCAGTGAACCTGCGACAGGCGCTCAGCAAGGCCAGACTTTAGACTCTATTTGTCAGTCTGGTGTGAAAGCAGATTCTGACCCTGGGCCTGCCGTTGGAGCCCTGCTGGGAAGTGTTTGGGCTTTCTCACATCCTTTCAGAAACCAAGGGCTCCAGTTCCTCTTGCTGCAGGAGTAGTTAAGCAGACCTCGGTTTAAACAGCAGGTGTTTTCAGGTGACCCTACATACATAAACAAATCCCCAGTGAACACATTGCTGTTTAGTTGTTCACTATTTTACAGTGCTTGGCCCCAGTCCAAGTTCTGGCTGGGGGTGAGCTGCCTGTGGTAATATCATGGATAAGGGACGCACCTGGCCCCTTGTTGACACTGGCTGCAGAGGTCTGGCTTGGTCGCTCTAGGAGGAGACCCAGGGGCCTGCTGGGGAGCCAGATCTCCAGGTAGACAGGGCTGGAGTGTGGTGGGAAAGTGCAAGACTGGGGTTTGAGTCCCTACCATTCACTGGCTGGGGGACATTGGGCAACACTGCACTGTTCAGGGTTGGTTTCCTTGTTTGTAAAATGAATGTTGTAAATAGTTGGTCCTAGGGGCCGCTGTCTGCCCTTGGTCTGCTTTTTAAACGTAAGCATCTCAAAACTCCTGGCTAATTAACATTGTTATGAGACCAGAGGCAAGCGTGGACCATCTATAGAGTGAGATTTAAAGGTAATAAAAGAAGCCTGGGGTCATGTCTTAGCTCTGCCATTGGCTTTCTCTGTGACCTGGGGAGAGTTCTTCAAACTTGAGGCTGCAGTCGCCTCATTTGTAAATTAATAATAACAGCAGGTAAATCTTTTGATTATTTATCATGTGCCAGACACTGTTCTACATGCTTCGTGTGTATTAACGTGCTCAGTCCTCATAGCAGCTGAGTGATGCAGGCAGGACTATTGCCTCCAGTTTATGGACAGACTAAGTAACTCGCCGAAGGAAGCATGGACTGTAAGTGGAGGTGGCCAGGAAGTTTGACCCCATCGCTCATGCCCTTCACCTTACCGTTCTGTTGCACAGATAATCCTGTCTTCCCTGCGTAAAGACAGAGGGCTGGAGCAGATGGCCCCTCAAGTAGGAGCACGTGGTGTAGCATTGGGAAGACTGGTGGGTGTGCCCTCCTCATCACACCGCGGTGCAGTCAGCCTGTGTTCCTCAGGGAAGGCATTTTCTAAAGTGTCCCAAACAGGCTGCGGCATGAAACATAACAGAGCTGTGTAAATTGTGAAACATTTCATGGTTCTGTTTGTTCTGTGACAGTGCAAACATCACAGATTCTTCATTAAGACAGAAATTTTGAAAACGAGTGCCACCTCATGGGGAAATCCGCCAGAACCTTGGCCAGTTGCACCGCAGGCCTGTTTCGCTCAGAGCCCCTCTGCTCTTGTAGGCCCTTCTGGGCAGCAGATGTGCGTCCTCTGTGTTTGTGGGCACAGCATCCCGAACGCTTGCTGCTACCTATTCCTACCTGTTTTATGTGTTGACAGTCTTCAGGAGACTCAGGGACTTTTGAGGAAGGTGGAATGGTAGTTACAGTCATTTGCTTCAGATGTGCCATTCACCTAGCATTTCCCACCATTCCCCTCTAATCTCAGAAAGGCTCTTGAAGACTTGGCAGTTGAAGAGATGACAATTAGACATATATTAGACCTTCCCTACCTACCTTTTTCCCCTTCTTTTTAATTTTTTAAAAATTTATTTATTTATATTTTTAATTTTGCCTGCTTTGGGTTTTCGCTGCCGCGCGCGGGCTTTCTCTAGTTGCGGTGAGCGGGGGCTACTCTTCGTTGCAGTGCGCGGGCTTCTCATTGCGGTGGCTTCTCTTGTTGCAGAGCACGGGCTCTAGGCGCGCGGGCTTCAGTAGTTGTGGTGCGCGGGCTCAGTAGTTGTGGCGCACGGGCTTAGCTGCTCCTCGGCATGTGGGATCTTCCCAGACCAGGGCTGGAACCCATGTCCCCCGCCTCGGCAGGCAGATTCTTAACCACTGCGCCACCAGGGAAGTTCCTCGCCTTCTTTTTTAAAATTGACATTCTAAAAGTGGTACCTACACACGGTTAAAAAAAAAAAAAAGTTAAACACTATTTTAAAAAACACCTCTCTTTGCATCCTGTTAAAAAACAGCACCTCGTGGTTATTAAGATTTGCGTTTCTTTGGGTGCCATCTTCACTGAATTTGTACCGGCATATTTGATTATTCACATCTGTTGTTAACAAGTCCCCCCAGCCTGATAGTCCTGGAGGCGGCTCCCCCATGGGAGCCTCGGTCCTCTCTCCCACTGCAAGAAGCTCACCCGCACTTTCTTCCCCACCCCATGCAGATTACCAGTTGACCAGTGCAGAGCTCTCCTCCTTACCGGCCTTCAGTTCGCCTGGGGGGCTGTCGCTAGGCAGTGTCACCGCCTGGCAGCAGCCGCCGCAGCCGCAGCAGCCGCCGCAGCCCCAGCCGCAGCCGCAGCCCCAGCCTCCCCAGCAGCCCCAGCCGCCACCTCAGCAGCAGCCCCACCTGGTCCCTGTGTCCCTCAGCAACCTAATGTGAGTCCCGGGGGATGCCCCACCAGTGTTGGGGAAGGGGGAGCTGAGGGGTGGGAAGAGGAGGGGCCTCTTGAGAGCTGAGATCCCTTTGAGGTTGTCTGTCATCAGTGGACAGCACGTAAGCCACTAAGTGGCAGCCCTGGAGTCCCCTGTCAAGGCCTGGGAGAGCCATCCTGAGCCTTTCCCCCAGCCAGCCCGGGCTTGTGGTGGGGTGTGGGGCCCTCCTGGCTCTGCAGAAGATGACATGGGATGGAAGACAACTCACGTGACTTCTATCCCTTCTTTTCCCTTCACTTGGCCCTCTCTCTCTCCTGCCGCCTCTGTCTCCATCCACTTGCTTCACCTCACCCCCAACCCCCATCCTCTCACTTTCTGTCCTCTCTCACTCCCTGTCGTGTGACCTCCCATCACTTTTTCTGTCCCTCACCTCCTCTATTTCTGTCCCCTGTACTCCATGCCCACTGCCTGTTTCCAGCCCCAGCAGCCCCTTGCCCCACGTGGGTGCTGCCCTCACGGTCACCACCCACCCCCACATCAGCATCAAGTCGGAACCAGTGTCCCCAAGCCGTGAGCGCAGCCCTGCGCCTCCCCCTCCAGCTGTGTTTCCGGCTACCCGCCCTGAGCCTGGTGATAGTCTCAGCAGCCCGGCTGGGGCCTCCTATGAGACGGGGGACCGGGATGATGGACGGGGAGACTTCGGGCCCACACTGGGCCTGCTGCGCCCAGCCCCAGAGCCTGAGGCTGAGGGCTCAGCTGTGAAGAGGATGCGGCTCGATACTTGGGTACTGTAGCATCACCCCTCCGGTCTGCCACTGTCTGCTACACCCAGGGACTGGCCCATATGCCCCTAGCCCGTCTCATCTCCCACCTAAGAGGTGGCCAGCTAGCCCTTCCATCAGCCCTTATGGGGCAGCACGGACACCCTTTCACCCCTGCCAAAGGCCCATCTCCCCTCCCTCCAGCATCAGTCCTTCTGCTCGATGACCTGCCACTAGAATCCTGGCCCTACTGGGAGAGGGACGTGGGGGGCACATACCCCGGAGCCTGGGCCACGCCCTCACACCCCCTTCTCCATCTCCTCTCTTCACAGACATTAAAGTGACGGTTCCCACTCCCCTCCTCTCAGCCTCCCTGATGAAGAGTTGACAATCTCACCGCCCACCCCTCCCTGTCCTGGGCTCCTCCCGCTCGACCCCCACTTCCTTTCTTGTGCTCTGTGTCCTGTTGACGGTTACATTTGTGTATAATTATTATTATATTATTATTATATTTTTTTTAATTTGGATTCTCGCTTTGGAGAGGGGGATGCTCCCATCCCCTCTTTCTGCACCCCCCACCAGTTTCACTGGCTGGGGGGCTCTTTTTTGCGGGAAGGGGGGGACACTTTGCACGTTGTACACATATGCTGCAGGAGGGGGTGGGGGGCCCGATAGGCCTTGGGAAAGGACAGGTGCCGAGCCCTGCATGCGGGGCCCTCCCACCCCATCCCCCAGACAGAGGGAAATAACCAAAAACTACCAGACAACAAAAACCCCTTACAATAGACTGAAACCCCAAAGTCGGCCTCATGGGTGGTTTCGTGTTTCAGGGGGAAAGTGAGGCAGAGGTTCTGAAGAAGGTCTCTGCTGCTCGGCTGTTCCTATGGCCACAGGCACATGGGGTAGAACACCCAAACCTGGGCTCCAGAGGCCCCTGCACACACACCACACACTCTCAACTGATTCTCGTGTGATCTGCACCTCCAAGGTGTGCGGGTGCTGGCTGAGGTTTGGGGCTGGGAAGGCTGCCTGGGAATCGAGGCTGGAGGGGAGGGGCTTGAGGTGGGGCCCCTATGAAGCACAGTTGGAGAGAAAGACAGAGAGCCATGAGGAGAGCGCTGAGGAGGGGCAGAAGGGCTGGGGCAGGGGGTGAATTGGGGGCCCCCTCCCTTCCCCGGCACTTTCTCTAAGATACACAGTGCAATAGCTCCCCGTCCCTCAGTTGACACCAGCCCTGTAAAGCTGGCCACAAAGCGCAGGGAGAACTGGGGAGAGTGAAGTGGCTCAGCAGGAGGTGTCCTCAGGCACCCCGGGGTGCCTGAGGACTGGAAACCCTTGCATCCAGGGACTAGCGTGAGTGAGGGGACTCGCTCTTCCTTGCACGTACACATCCCCAGAGGAGTGGACATTGGGGTGGTGTTTGAGGGTGGGAGAGGGGATGGAGGAGGTCCACAAAAGGCCTGCCTCCCTTCTTTCCTCCTCGGCCCCTCTCCCCAGCCCTCCTCCCAGCTCCTTCCGCTCCTGACCCCACCTCCCTGCTCTTGGCGCCCTCATTGTCTCGCTACCTCCTGTCCCACCACCCCCAGGCCGCATCCCACCTTCTGTCTTGGCTACTGTAATTGTAAATAGCAACCTTTGGAAAACGTTAGCAGTGTAACAGTCCAGGAAACTGTTTTTTTGTTGTTGTTGTTGTATTGATATGAAATGAGATTCTATTTTTGTCAAAGTATATTGTAATAATAATGACTCAAACGGCCCGTACTGTACAGACGAGATTCTTCTGCTGTTGTTCTTGCTCCCCTCCCCTCCCCACAAGTCCGCCCTCTCTACTGCCTCCCCAGTGGGGGCAGCCAAAGCGTGGGGTCCTGAGACCCCAGGCTGGATCACAGATCAAACTGGAGGGGGCAGGCCCCCGGCCCGCAATCCACCACTACTCCCTGCCCTAATGGGCCTGTCCTGGGGTGACATGGGCAGGCAGACTGGGGCCTGCCCCACTCCTTCACATAAGAAGCCCAGCCCCTCTGCCCAAGGGGTGCAGCGCTCCCTTGGGGTTTCATCCTGGTGGGAAAGTAGAGTTAGACAAGGCCCGGTTTTGTGGTAGGCGACACTCTGCCTGCCTCTACGATCCAGCCGCTTGCAGTATTCCGACACTTGATGCAGGGAAGGAAACCAGAGCAGAGGGGTGCGTGTGACCGCACGGGTACCCGAGTGTGTTTATGAGGGCATCTGGTATTTATGTGTCTGAGTGTACCTTTGTATTTATGTGTGTGTGTGTATGGTTGCATGGGTGTACCTTTATGTGTCTCTGAGCCCGTCTGGGCATGTGTGTGTGAATCTGTGTGAACTGAGCTCTGAGGGTGTGTGTGTGTGTGTGTGTGTGTGTGTGTGTGTGTGTCTGTGCCTGAGTGTGTGTTTACAGAGGGACAGATGGCTCTTCTTGCAGCCACACAGCCCTGGCTTCCAGCTCTATGACCCTCCTTCCTGAGCCCCACTCTCTTCTTCCCTGCTGCATCCCCTGTTCTCACCCTCAGCTCTAATATGTTTATGCTTCACTTGGGGATCTGGCACTTGGCCCTCTTTGCTTCTCCCTATAGCCCTACCTCTCCCGCAGCTCCACGCACAATTGTTCACCCAGTCCCCAGGCCTTTATACCCAGCTCCCTTTCTTGGAGTACCCTCCTGCTTTCAGGATGATACTCAAGTTCCTCTTCCTCTCTGCAGCTTTTTGCTCACCTGGGCTGTGATCCTTCCTTACAGCTTACCCCCCAACTGCTGATTGGGCACACAGCATGCCCAGTCTTCCTGCACGTTCCTAGAGGGAGTGTCAAGAATCGATGAGACTTGATCAGGACCTTGAAAGGAGCCAGGGTGTAGTCTTGTGCATGCATGCATGCATTCCTAGAGCCTTGCCCAGTGCCTGGCACATAGCCAGCGCTCAACAAATGCTGATTGGGTGAAAGGTGAATGATAGGTGCTCAATAAACGTTGAATGACTGGCCTTCCCTTCTCAGGCTATTCCCGCCATCAGTCTGCCCACCTTTCTAGAAAGGCTGGGCTTGGCCACCATTAAACATGGGGTCGGGATGAGGGCCCCTGCAGTTCACGGTGCAATATTCACCAGTTTTGCCCTCTGCCTTGTAATGGCAAACCTGGCTTTTGATTACCATGTGTGGATGTGTGTGTGTCCTTTTCCCTCTATCCCTGGGGGCAGGGGGTGATCTGTGAATGAATATGTGACATTTCTGCAATTCAGTATCCCGAGGTTTCTCTTGGGGTTCGGGGCCCCTGGCCGGCCTGATGAATGGGTCTCTGGGAACCCAGACCTCAAGTGGGGACTTCATTTCTTCTTCCTCTCACAAGCCAAATTTGCCTCCACCCACTCCTTCCTCCGAAGAACTGGGCATTTGCCAAAGTAATCACTGGAGTCATCCAATGCCCCTCCCCTCCCCAGGTTTCCCACAGCTTTCAGGGATAGTGGGCAAGAGGACCTCCCACACATACACCCCTCCCCCGGTGGAACACACCATTTCCCCTCCCCCCAGCAGTGCACTCAATGCAGCAAGACTGACCCCTGACCCTTATCCAGCCCTTCCCACCTTGGACAGGAAGGAAGTAATGCACCTTCTCTTGCTGATTATTTATTTGTTTGGAGAGACAGAAATGATGTAAAAGTGTATCTAGAAATATCTATATCTATATATTTTTAACTGACTCTTTGGAATCCCTTGGGGTGGGGTGGGGTGGGGTGGGGTGGGGGGTGAATTTAGGCTTTCACGGAGGGGAGGAGACATGGAGCCTGGGAACACTTCATCTCCCCTCTTGCCACCTCTCCATCCCCTAAGCAGTTGGTAGAAGGAATGGGATTTGTAGCGGGGGAGGGGGGCTGGAGTGTCTTACAGAGAATCTGGATTCTCTCTGTCTTCCCCATTCAAGTCCCAGAGGGAAGGGGGGAGGGAGAGGGAGGGGAGACAGGCCCGGAGGTGCCCCACCCTCAAACCCGACAATCACCCACACTCCTAGGGCTCATCCTGGGTCCTGGGGAGGGCGAGTCCAAGTGTGTGACTGTTGATTTGTTTTCAATATTTCTTTTTGTGCTGTATGGTGATGCTTTCTTAGTATTCTACACAATAAGAAAAGACAAAGTCCTTGAGATTCTTATGAGTTTTGTTTGAAAACTCTTTCACTATATTTGTTGTAAAGAGGTTTACTATTAAAAGAAAAAGCATACACGTTTCTGATACTTCGGCCTGGGTTCTGGTTTCTTTGGTGCGGTCGGCTGAGTAGGGGAAGGAAGGACCGTGTGGCCCTGCCAGGGTGGGAGTCCAGAGCTCCACCTCAGCAGGA
>NW_006785665.1:1559277-1560516 GCF_000442215.2 Lipotes vexillifer
CAGCAGGAAAGAAGGGCGGTTAGCCTGCCGGGCGGACACTCAACGATGTCTGAGGTGGGGTTTTCAGGTGAGAATTTCTTGCAGGTGCTCTGGCCGGAAGCAGAAGCAGCCCCAGGACTCAGGAGGGTTGTCTGGTTAGAAGCCAGAGGAGGGATCCTGGGACACAAGAAAAACAAATACCACTCAAGGCCAGGTCGGAAACAGATGGAGTGTGCGTGGAGGAGGAGTGTGATAGAGGACCTTCAGCTACGGAAAACTTTTCCACGGCAGAAAGTTGCCCAGGCACTCTGTTAGGCACAGATGGATTCCACCTTCACGGCCCCCACAGAGTTCCCTCCCGAAGGGGCAGCTGCCCTACCCCTCCCTTTTGAAGCGCCCTTTAACAGTGCCAGGAGCCTCTCCCTGCCCTCCTCACATACCCCAAAGGGCTTCCCCACCTGGTGCCTTTCTGCAGAGGCTGGCAGAGGCTGGTGGCTTTTGCTCCCAAAGCCGTGTGCCCTGCACAGCTGTGCTGTAGGGCAGATGCAGGGGCTCTGGAGAGAAGTGCACAGGGAGAGCCTGGCTCACTACTCACAGGGTTTGGCCACTCTTCTATACTAGGCCCATGCTAGGTGCTGCAGAGGCAAAGATGGAGTATGAAGGGCCCACATACGATGGTGGCGACAGGCCTGCAAATGCCTAAAATCCACAATCCGTGGTTTTAATGCTTTGGTTGCTGCATATGCAGGCACATCACAGAATGTCTTCATTCCTTGGATTCCTCATCTGAAAACTGCGGTCATCTGTACCAGTCCTGCCTCCCTCTCAGGGTCATTACAGATTTTGCTTCACTTCTCCCTCAGCTGGAGCAGAGGTGAAAGATGCTGAACAGGAAAGGGTTAAGAAGGTACTCTCGCCCAGATGAGGTTCCCCTGCTGGCTGCCTGTGACTAGAACAGCCTTGACCTAACACAAATCTTGAGCAAAACCTCTCTCCTTTGCACATCTCATACACTCAGACTGTTTGGCCTCACCCCTCCTTCTCTCTAGGCATCGGCCCCTGATGTCCTGGGTAGGCATTACTATTGCCCACAAATATTTCCTGCCCTCTTCTGCTTCCTGGACACATAGAAGACTGTATTTCCCAGTCCCTGTGTAGTCAAGTGAGGTCATCAGACGTTCTGGCCAGTGGACCGTACTGGAAGTAATATGTGTCACTTCCAAAATCAAGCTGGTATGTGATTCTCCAAGTGCTCTTTCC
>NW_006785665.1:1560604-1589294 GCF_000442215.2 Lipotes vexillifer
TGTGGCAGCAGGTCAAAGCAGCCTGGATGGCTAAGCTGCCTTAAGGTGATGTCCAGCGCCACAGTGGACTTGTGTGAATGGAAAATAAGTGTGTTATGTTAAGCCACAGAGATTTCAGAATGGTGTCTGCAATATAACCTATCCTATCCTGGTTAATGGAGTATCCGTTCACACTGGGACAACCTTGAAGCCCCATCTACTGCACACCCGCCATGGTGCGGTACAAAGATCTCTGGACTTGGCATAGTCCAGAACTTGTTCAGCTCCTAGTTCTGTTGCTTTACCAGCTGTGTGGCCTCGGGTAGTCGCCATTTGCCCAAGCCACTGTTTCATCAACTGGAAGACAGAGCTAGTAGCTACCCGTTTTCTCTAACCCAAGCCTTCGCCTTCTCTAATCCATCCTCCCATCTTTGGCACAGCACTGATCATCCAGCACCTCATGGTTCTCTACTGCCCACCAAATAAGCCCAAACTCCTGGGCAGGGTTCCCAGGGCCTTCAAAGAACTGACACAACCTCTTTTCCAGGCGTAGTCCATGCAACTCCACTGCACATCCCTTGGCCACTAGGGCAACCGGGCAGTACAGTCCATTCCTTGACAGACCCTTTGAGTTTTCAGTCATGCCATCCTCCTGTCTTAAATGCAACAAACATTTATTAAGCACCTGCTGTGTGTGAAACTCTTTGTTAGGTATTGGAGATAGAGAGAGGAACAAGAGCCCCTGCCTCTCAACTCACAGTTAAGCGGGGACAAGAGACAGGTGAACCAACAGTTAACACTTGAGTCAGCAGGCTGCATTAAATGACATGTAGGGAAGGCTGTAAGTGGGCTGTGGGATCAGAGGAGGAGGCACACCGAAATCCGAGCCAGTACAGATCAGGGGAGGCTACTTAGGGGAGGTATTTGAGCTGGATTTGGAAGACATGTACAAATGAGGGCAGGGAAGTCATTCCTGGTAGCCGGAATAGGTGTAAAGTATGGAGAGAAAATGGGCGGAAACCTCACTGTGAAGGGCCTTGATTGCCATAATTTGGATTTTATTCTGCAGGAGATATTTGGTCATCAAAGGATTTTAAATAGAGGAGGGCCTTGATCAGATTTGCACTTCAGAAAGCTTCCTGCCAGTATAAGCTCCCTCAGACAGTAATGCTGAGAACCAGTTGGAAGGCAGGAAGAATTGAGGTCCAGTCAGGGTCCTTTGCAAGTGAGAGGATGAATTTAGTAAATACTTAAGAGGTGGAATTAACAGGACTCGGAAACTGCCTGGTGAAGGTAGAGGACGAAGGAAAGGGAGGCGAGTCAACGACTCTCAAACTCGTGCTTAGACTACTGACTGGATGGTGGTGCTGTGGCGCCAGACAAGGCCACCAGGTACGTCCGAAGGAGATGAGTTTCATTTCAGATGAACTGAGTTGGAGGTGTACGTGGAAGGCCAGCAGGGTGAGGTCACCCCATGGGTAGAGAGAAGGTTTTTATGAAAAGGGAAGCCATTCGTAGTGTTGGTCACCTGTGAAGTCGTCGTCCTTGGGACATGGGAACTCCAAGGACCAAGGAAAAAGGCTGGAGGGCGGGGCAAGGAGAGACTCACAGAGGGCCCCAAGCTGCATAAGAAGAACCAGAAGTGTATTTCTTATCTGTGATCTCCTAACTTCACTAAAGGCCTGCTTGACTCATTAAGTCTTTTTTTGGCCGCACCGCATCTGGGATCTTAGTTTCACGACCAGGGATCGAACTCATGCCCCCTGCAGTGGAAGTGCAGAGTCTTAATCACTGGACCACCAGGGAAGTCCCTTGACTCATTAGGCTTGTGCTAACCTTGAAAAAGGGAAAGCTCACTGATGCATTCTTTGGGGCATCGAAGGTAGGGAGGAGTGTTTTGCTCCCTAGGGGTAACTGCAGGGTCAGGTGTGGTCGACCTGGTGCAACCCTAGAGGTCACTGGTTTTCTTTCGATAAGGAGAGAGAACACTTCTTTACTAGATACCTGGAGGATATTCCGGAGGAACTACCTGGTAGGCAGCTGGATGAATGAAGCTGGGGCTCAGGACAATGCGTAGGCCAGAGGCAAGAGAAGGCTTGTGAGACATCGGCCTAGAGAGTACCTTAACCTCTTCATGACTCAGTCACTTCATGTGTAAAATGGGTTGCTGTGAGATTTAAATAAACATTACATATTAATCACTTGACTTGAAACCATTCCTGATCCATAAGTGCTCAATCCGTGTTATTATTACTGCTACTTGTCAAAGACATGAAAATAGATTAACTTACTTGGGTAAGAAGAGGTTCTATGGGCCAAAAATAGGGCTCTACATGCCTATTTCTTTGAAAACTTTCCTATCATTCAAGCTTTTACTCCTACAACTTTACCTCCATTAAACTTTTCCTGATTTCCCCCAACCTACCCAGCTGGCTATGATATTCTTCTCTTATGAAGTGTCTTAGGAATCTGCCCCTTTTTTATAGCTCCTACCTCATTCTACCTGAAACTGTAGGTACCAGTTTCTACTTACTCTGTACAACTGGACTGAAAGCTCTTCTTAAAAATTCACTGCCTCACCCATTTTTGTGTCTGGCTCAGTGCCTGGCACACAGTATGTGTTCAGACTAAAATGAGATAATGCATGTGAAAGTACAGTTCATAAACTGAGCGCTACAACCTACAAAGGGTTTTTTTTCCCCTCATGGGCGTGGTAACTTTCTGCAGCTTCTCTACTTTCCAGCACCAGATCCAATGGGGCTGAGGAGCATGGATTCGTTTCTTCTAGTTATCACTCCACTGAAGAATTAGCACCCAGTGGGCTCCTATCCCCAAAGAGGTGACTCTTGGGAGGTGGGAAACAAAGGGTGGTATCTGATTGTTCCAGCCAAGGAGACCAAGCAGTTCCCTGTAGCTCATGTTCTTGTGACTCACCCCTCAGTCCCATGGGCTAACTTTTCCAGCCTTGTGATTGTGGAAACTTGTTTCAGGAACAGCAAGCGGATGTGAAAGGGACATAAGGCGACCCCACCCCAGGCTCCAAAGTGGCTCCTACTGAGCCAATACAGACTGCTTGTTTCTGATTACAAACTTAAATCATTCAGTGTCATTGACCGGCTAAGGGGCACGTCCAGTGCCCTGCTCTATTTCAGTTGGTAATCCCTAGGCCCAAAAAGAAAAGGTGGCTCTCTGGTTCTTTCCACAGCGCAGTTCCCAAATAGGTATAGTTCATTTGAGCCTAGGCTTTATTGCTTCCAGTTGGATTGACTTGTATTTACCCACCCCACCCCGCTTTGCTTTGCCCCCGTTTCCACCTGTTTACAGCTCTTAGGCCTCATTCGGGCACTTCGTTTGGCTTAAGGTCCCCGCCTTCGCAGTGTGGCCGCCCAGAGTCACTCCCATTTACTGCGCATCAGCCGCCATGTGCCCAATAAAACCTGGCTACGACGCCGAGGGCCCAAGAGGGAAGGGGAAGGGGAAGGGGAAGGGGAAGAGGAAGGGGAAGGGCCCCGCCTACACGGAGGTCACGCGCCCGCCAAACCCCGCCCTCACGTGACCGCAGCGCCAGTCCTCACCCCCAGACACCGCCCTCGGCTGGGAGCGGAGGCTGGCCTCGGCGCCTTGGTGTCCAATCCCAGCGCTGCCAGCTAGTGCCGGGTGGGGACCTTGAATTGGTTTAGTGTTCGCGAAGAGGAGAATCTCCATCTAAGGCGAAGGGGAAGAGGGGAGGTGTAAGGCAATAAAGCACTTGTTTAACCCGTCCCACTAGGCTGTAAGCCCCCATGGAAGCAGACATCACCGTTCCAAAGCGCCTGCCTAGGGCAGCGTCTGGCATACAGTGGGTGCTCAACAAACGATTGACTAGCAACGACCCCTGGGGACCCCGCCGCCCTTTACACCGACCCCTTCACTCTCTCATTCACCCTCCCCGCTATGACAGCAAATAAGGCAGTCGGTCCCCAGCGGGTGAGCCAAGCTTCCTGCACACTCCCAGGCTAACTTATCAACCGCTTGGTCCGCACGGCAATGAGGGCGGACAAAGACCCAAATCCACTCCCAGGACTCCCCACCGAAGGGCGGGAAGTGGATCTTGAGGCTCACTTCATTGGCTCATCCGATGACGGATGGGACCGTCAGCCAACCGCAGCCTAGACAAGACGCGTGCGTACAGAAAAGATTTTATCCCCTGTATGGAAAAAACACAAGCGGAGCGAACCAATTTTGGCTGGGTCTCACCAGGGCCTCGAGGGGGAGATGCGCATGCGTGAATACAACTACCTCGCGCCCTGCCCAATTCGAGGGGGAGGGAACGCCCTCCCGCCTGCTGGCAGTTCACACAGAAGTTTAGTCTCCGTTAAGAGTACGACCCGCAGTGGAGCTGCCTGGAGTATCCCGAAGAAAGGAAGAATCCAGGTCCCTGCCCTCGCGGGTGACACGGCCGTCCCCAAACACAGCCAGAGCGCCACTGGCCTGGCCCTGTTTGCAGAGGCCCCTCTGGAAACTGGGCCCAACGGTGACGTGAATATTAATTCGCAGTTTACGAAGCGCGTTGTATCCGCTGTTTCAGGAGTTCCTCGCAAAAACCCTCCTGTTAAAGTAAAAGAAGTGGAGGCTCAGAAAGGGGAAGGAACCAGGCCGAGGACACTGCCTGTGAGGGTGACACCGGAATTGGAACATAGGCCGCCCATTCAGTGTTCTCCTACCACGATAAGCCACCTCCCTGCCTTCCAAGGAGTTTATGTCTAGTTAGGGTGATGCCACAAGATATAGGAAAAGTGAAGCTACAGTTTCAGCTCATTTGAAAAATAGACAGTGACTACTAGAAGCGTTCATAGTGGGAAGGATCGCTTTGTGCCCTTGTGATCTGAAGAGGCTACGTCAAGGAGATGAAGATTCAAAGTATGTGTAATTGGATTGACTAAATCTTAGGAACATACTATTGAATGATAAAAGAAATCCCAGAACACTGCAAGTATTTGAGACCATTTTCATAAATTTCAGAAACAAGCAAAATTAAACAATATATTGTTTGGGTATATATGATAAAATGTTTTGAAAAGCAGAGGAATGATAAACACAAAATTTCTTAGTAGTTATTTTGGAGAGTCTGGGGATGGGATGGGGAAGAAAAGTGGATGCTCTTGGTAATGTTCTAGTTATTGGGTTAAGTGGTAGATTTGTGGGTATCCATTATATCTTATAACACACATATAACAACTATTCTTTTGTATGTATAAAATATCTAAAAGATGATAGTGGAATCATCTCCACCACCACCACCCCCAAATATAATACACAGTTGGAGAGATGAGGGGAAAGCCTTACCTATATTACACTTGGTTTCCAGAGCATTTCTACACATGTTATATCAGTTGATCCTCACAAAAACCCTTCGAGGTAGGTATTATTATCTCCATGTTAGAGAAGAAGAAACTCAACTGAAAGTTACTTGAGGCCAGTGAACAAAGACAGGAAAGGTGGGAATGCAGAAGGCCTGTGGGGAGCCCTGTACAGCTAAACCTCCAGTGTGCCAGGCACTATGCCTGAACAGAGAACATGATCAGTAAACATTTGTTGAGTGAGCGAGTGGCTGAATTTTCTAATTACTTGGGTGTCTAGTGGTGAAATGAGCTGTCCTACAAGTAGTTGAATACCCTGCACAGCAGCTGGCTGACCATTGTCAGGATCAGGAGTACTACAGAAGTGATTCTCTCTCTGGGTAAAGGTTGGATGTAGATAACCTCTAAGATTCTTCTCAACTCTAAGACTCTATGAGTTTATCAGGGGCTGAAGGCAAAACCATATGAAGATAATAAGGCTTTCCACTGGGGAAGGGGAAGTGGTCACCAAAGAAATGCCTGGACAAAGGAGACATTTTGAAGGACAAATTAATAGGACCTATTGCCAGAATAAGTGTGAGGTGTGATGTAGTTGTTGTTATGTGTATTGTTGTAGGTAGCTACAGGATGTTGACGCATCCCAACTGGATGAATGGTCGTGCTACCAAGTAAAACAAGGAAGTTGGCCTTCTTTTAGAAATGCCTAGCAGACAGTTGAGAATACAGGATAGTGCTCAGGAGAAATGAGGGCTGAAGACACACTGAGATGTAAGAGGAAGAACACTAGAGTCTGAGTTAGGAGACCTGATTTCTAGGCCTGGCCTTGCCTTTAACTGACAGAGTCGCCTTGGACAAGTTACTTAATCCGTCTGAGTTTATATTCTCAGATATTAAGGAATGTATACACACAGCAAGAACTATAAAAAGAAGAATGTGCCCTACCCCCTTCTCAAGATCTAGTTGAATCTACTCATATAGTTACATATGCAGATATCCATCACTGGAACTTTGCGTCCTTGGTTGTCCATTAATGTCATGTTCTTTCTCCATTGTAGGACTTAACCACATTTTATTTCGTGTGCTTGTGCTAGAAGTGAGTTCCTTGAGAGAAGGAACCCTATCTAATTCAAGTTTATATTCCCCCAAGGTGTCTTGCACAAAGTAGTAGATGTGTCTTGAATTGCACAGAATTGTGTGGTTAAGTAGAGAGCAATGTTTAATCTCTGTGAGACCCGAATGCCCTTATTTGTAGATTAAGCTAGTTCATCTTTAAAGTTCTTTTGAATTGTAGAAGTCTGTTATCCAACTGTGTTCTATGGATTGGGAAGATTGAACTATCCGATCTCTAAATTCCTTTTCCAACTCCAATATTCAAAGATTTTATAATATTGAGTTACAAGTAATCTGCACCGAAGTGACAGATTGAACTTGAACAAGTTCTCGAAGGGAAAACGTGTAGAAGAAGAAGATGGAGAACAGAAGCAACATCCAGTCATCCGATACAAGAAAGAGAAGCCATTGAAAGTGACATAAAAATCAGTCTCAGAAGTAAGAGAGACTTCCCTGTCGGTCCAGTGGTTAAGACTCTGTGTTCCCAATGCAGAGGGCACGGGTTCAATCCCTGGTTGGGGAACTAAGATCCCAGCATGCTGCACAGCATGACCAAAAAAAACAGTAGGAAAGATAATAATAGGAGGGGTGACAAATTCAGATGCCTAGAGGAGCCAGGCAGAGAACATAAATAAGTGAAGTGGTCACGTGGTAAGTATGAGGGGGCAGTGGAGACTGGAGAGGCCACAGCCCATCCGAAGAAGTCAGCCGTCTCTGGTTACCAATGCTTGTGTTGCCACATCTTCTAGTTTTTAAGATGAAGCTGGAAATCCAGATTTTTGTTTGAAATCTCATGATTTTTAAATGTGGGCAACCAATTCAGATTCTTTTGAAGCTCTATGCAGGTAAAACACACACACACACACACACACACACACACACACACACACACACACACACCCCTATAGGCCAGATTTGTTGGGCCACAGTCTTTAGCCTCTCTAGTATAGTAGCAAAGAGTTTTCCCACCCTCAAATCATACATGCTTAAGTATAATTTTAGTGGAAAAGGTTCCTGTTCCTGTTCATAGCAGTTCTATAATATCAATTCCAACCTTCTTGGTACTTCCAGGGCTTTGCCCCATCAGTTATACCCTTCCCTTCCTCTATTTCTTTTCTTATTTATTTATGCTGCACACGGGCTTTTTCTAGTTGTGGCGAGCAGGGGCTACTCTTTGTTACGGTGCGTGGGCTTCTCATTGCGGTGGCTTCTGTTGTTGCAGAGCATGCGCTCTAGTCACACGGGCTTCAGTAGTTGTGGCTCGCGGGTTCTAGAGCGCAGGCTCAGTAGTTGTGGCACACAAGCTTAGTTGCTCCGCAGCATGTGGGATCTTCGCGGACCAGGGAACGAACCTGTGTCCCCTGCATTGGCAGGCGGATTCTTAACCACTGTGTCACCGGGGACGTCCCCCTCCTCTGTTTTCAACTTTTCCCTTTCTACTTGCATCTTTCCTTCAGTCTAAGAACATGTTTAAGTCTCTCCACTGCTCCACTGTCCTATAATCCCTTCTAGGTACTTTCTAGAAAGTTTTATCTCTTTTTCCCTTCTCCAACAAATTTCATAACAGAATTAATTGCATTTGCTATTTCTACTCTATCTTTTCCCGTTATAAGTTGGCTTTACTCTTCAACTCACTGTAGTCTAAGGTCAGCCTTCACCATTCCACTGAAGCCTTTCTGACCGGGGCGAAGGTCTCTGTTGCTAAATTCACTGAACTGCTCCAACTGGGCTAAACTGCTCAGAGATCAAGTATTATCCTTTGCACCTAACTAAGAGGTGTTCCATCAAAGTTTATTAAACCAAACTGGAAACTGTTTTCAAGAAAGAAGGATGGTCAGCATCATCAAACTTGCGAAAAGATCAAAGACTGTGTTGGCCAAATAAAACCCATTAGATTTTAAGATAAGGAGATGGTTGGTAACTTTTGAGAGGGTAGTTTCAACAGAGGGAGTTGGTAAACGTATTGCTGTGGTTTATAAAGAAAGCAGTTGTGAAGTGATGACAGAGGATATAAATCATGCAGAGAAGTTTGGCACTAAAGGGAAGAAAAATCAAGCAGGAAATACTGGAGAAATAATGCCAGTTGGAGTTCCTAAGATAGAGAAAATCATGGCATGTTTGTAGGTAAAGGGGACAAAACCAGCAGCATAGGAGATACTGAAAATGCTCGAGAAAGGGAACACTTGAACATGCATCATCAGAGGGGATGGGAGGGAGTTGAGAAATCAGCCAGTTGAAGAGACTGGTTGGCTTTTGCAAGGAAGTGAGAAGTCTCCTCCTCTGAAGTAGGCAGCAGGGTAAAAGGCACAAGTCATAATTATATACAGACCCTTGAGGTAGGAAAGGTGGTATAGGAGAGCTCCTGTGGATTTTTTCAGTCAGATGGAAGCAAGGTTACATGTTTCCAGTAATGGGGAGGTGTACAAGAACTATAGGTTGCTGGTGATCTAAAGAGACATTATTCTTTACTGGCTATACTCCTTTTGCTCACTGTGTATTGTTTCCTGGGGGTTCTATATTTGCTGCCCTTTCTTCTTTACTCCTTTTCAGGGAAGTGTCATCTGGTCCTGAGGTTTAAGCAAGCACGTAAATGCTGATGACTCCCAATCTATGTCAGTAGCTTAAATCTCTCTCTTGAGCTTCAGATCTATGTATCCAGCTACCTATATAACATATCCCCGGGGTATTTTACAGATTAAACTGAACAGAAACTCAGTATCTCCAGGACTGAAACTGTTAATTTCTCCTAAATTGCTTATCACAGCTAATGGTCACAATACTTTCTCTGTTGCCCAAGCCAGATACGTGTCTTCATCTCTCTCTCTCTTTTTCTCTCTCCCTCTCCTTCTCTCTCTTTCTCCAAATGTGTGCGTAGGTAGATAGGCATTTAAAAGACTGGGAGCACACTTATATTTTGTGCATTATGTTTTCTTTTTCACTTACTAATGTCATAATCATTTTATCATGTCAGTAAATGATTTTCTATATTTTTAGTGTCTGCATAGTATTATCTCCTACACATGTACTAAATTCTACTGCCCCGTTGAAAATTCTGTTTGTTTCCTTTTTTCTATTATAAATAGCACTGAACATACATGTACGTATTTTATTTCCTTAGACTGAATACTTAGAACTGAAAATGGAAGGCCAAAGAGTATGCACGTTTGAAAAGCTTTTAACACATATTGCCAAGTTGGCCTTCCAGAAAAACTGTACTAGAAGTACATGGGTAGCATTCATTTGCCTGTACTTCTGCCAACACTAGATGTTAACACCTTTAATTTTTGCTGATATAATAGATTACATTTGGCCCTCCAACTCTCAGCCCTGTCTTTCCCCAAAATTCTTTATCCTTTGTTTCTCACAACTCCCCTGGGATACACAACTCACTTGAAAGGCCAAGGGGAAAGTTACACCAAATTTCCCATAGAGATAATTCTCAATCTTCTGCCCTTTAAGCCTCTGGCCCGATTTTTGCTGCTTTCATGCACAGTGGTTTCTACACTATTCTATATGAGCTTCCAAAATATGTTTTTGGTGACTCTTTAGTATTTTCTCTTATCTCCCTGTTTCCTAAATTCCTGTCTCTGAAAAGTCGTTTCTTCTCCCTCCTTGAAGGTTGACCCTTCCGAAGCACTCCTGCCCTTCCCTCCTCCCCTAGAACCTTTGCCTTATTTGAGAAGTATCTTCCATTAATAGAGTATTAATGTCCTTCCTCTTCTAGCAAATATAGTTAAATCTCTCCTATACCTTTTTTACCTTCTCGAACTTGTACCTTCTCAAACTCTCCTTTTTTTCATCATCAAACTTTTCTAAACAGTGATCAAGAAGTGTCTATTGACTCTCATTTACCTCTCACCCCTTGAATTACGTGTTCCAGCCCCTTTTCTCTCCTGAAATTGTAGTCTTCAGGGTCCCAAACAGTCTCAAAGCCATATTGAAAATCTTGGTCTCTGTTGTCTTCCTTCCCGTCTTAGTAGCTTGTGACGCAGAACCATGGCCTCCATCCTGAGGCCGTCTTCTTCTGGCTGTGTGGCTCTGCCTTCTCCTGGTTCTCCTCTCAAGAGAACGTCTGTAATTCTTCATGCCCTCTAAGTGTTTGTGTGCCTCAACCCTCATCTCTTCTCTCTCTCCCCTCTCTCTTTGGGTTTTCTCACCTACTTCTGTGGCTTCAGGGATCTTGTTTACATTGATGACTCACAGCCTCTCTCTTGAATTCCAGACCCAAATGAGATAGTTACCTGTTAAACAGCTCTACCTGGATGTAACTCCTCAGGTTCCACAAGTCCCGTATTGAATTCATGAGCCAACAACCCCTTCCCCTCCCCACACAGAAAAATCTGCCCTCCCACCATGTTTCCCATTTCAGTTAATGCTGTCACCATACTTTTAATGGTCATGTTCAAAATCATAATCTAATAGTTACCAGGTATTGAGTACCTGCTATATGCCAGGTTCTTTCCATACATACACAGTCAAATCCAATCGTCTTACAATAATTGTGTAAAGTTGATTCACTATTCTCATTGTTATAGGTGAGGAAACTACTAGAAAGTGGTGGTATTCACGAGTCTAGTTAGTGGTAAAGCCTCTGTGTGGTATTTCACCACATAATTTCTTCCTGCTCCTCCACCATACCCAGCCAGTTTCCAGGTCCCCTGAATCTCTGCGTGTTCACTGTACATCTGCCCATTCTTTATCTGACCACCACCTCCTTCAGTCAACCTTTGTTCTTTTTGCCTAGAAATTAGCAAACCCTCTTCAACTATCACTGACAGATTTCATTCTAAAGCATAGTTTTAAACATATCACTCCTTGTAGGTAAAAATCCGAAATTGCTCTTGGTGCTGAATGAAGTTCTAACCCTTTAGCTTGGCATCCAAGGCTCTCCACCCTCTAATGCCAGCCTTTCATCCTGCAAGTGCCCTTTGTGGACTTATATTCCATCTATAGCCAAAACATGAGCCTTCAACATGCCCTCACTCCTAACCCAGTGTTTGATCTTGCTATTGCTTCACTCTTTAATTCCTTTTCTTCCTTATCTAACCCCCCCATATGTGTCTGTTGAAATCCTGCCCACACTTAAAGCCCAATTCAGATGCCACCTCCTACCTAAAACCCCTTCAAATCCTCTAAGGGACATTTTAGTTCTGCCTCTTCCAACCCCCACTCTTAGTATTTTTTGCTTTTCTTTGTCATATTTTTCCTTGTCTCAGAGATATTTTTGCAAATAATATCTTTGCAAAAGATATTTGTTTGTCTTCCCAACTAGTCTCTTATATTCTCAGAGGATATAGACTGTTTCTTAGCTATCTTTGCTCCTCTCACCTTAACCCCGCCCCCCACTAGGCAGTGTTCAAAGCAGTCATGTGCTGTGTGTTAAATTTTAGTTTGGCTGATTTGAACCAATCAAATAAACATTTGGTCCATTCTTGTTACTCCTTCAGCTTCCACATTTCAGGCTCTGTCAGGTGAGCTGTTGTGCTGTGTTTCTAGACTGAGTGGCCTTGTAGGAGGGAGTCATTCCTGGAAACTGGAATAGATCAGAGATACCCCTAGGAAGAGAGATTATTTTCTCCCATTGGATTCCGACATAAATAAAATTTGCCTACTTGTACACAGTCAGTTCTATTCCAAGTGTTAGGTAGAGGGAAGCAGTGTTCCAGGCTTTGGAGTCAGCCCAGGTCCCACCACTTACTAGTATGACTCAGAACATATTGCTTAACCTCTTGGAGTCTCTGTGAGTACTTACCTCGTAGAGTTGTGAGGAGTCAATATAATGCAAGTAAAGCACTTAGAATAGTGCCTAGCAAAGATTAAGTGTTTAATACATTTTAGATATTATAGTAACAGTAGGAATTATAAAATACATTCAAAAATGGGTGGTTTTTTTTGTTTGTTTGTTTTTTGCGGTACGCGGGCCTCTCACTGTTGTGGCCTCTCCCGTTGCAGAGCACAGGGTCCGGACGCGCAGGCTCAGCGGCCATGGCTCACGGGCCCAGCTGCTCCGCGGCATGTGGGATCTTCCCGGACCGGGGCAAGAACCCGTGTCCCCTGCATTGGCAGGCAGACTCTCAACCAGTGCACCACCAGGGAAGTCCCCAAATGGGTTTTATCTATTTATACTTTAGTATGAATGTGCCTGCCTTTCTGGAAATCCACACCAGTGTAGATTAAATGACTACTTCCCAGCTTCTCTTCCCAGCCCAGGTCAGCCCTTCCAGCCCCTCTCCTTCCCCTCTCCTCACTCTCCTCCTGTGTGGAGGAGGATATTGCCATAGCCTTGCATGGCCACCAGGAGGAGCATTTGTGCCAAAGGAGGAGTTCAACTCTCCCGCAGGAAAAAGTCAGCTTGAGTCTCCTGGCCACATATGCTCCCCTCTAGGGCATGTTGCTCGGTAGTGTGCTATTTTGCGATGCCACCACTTCCATCTCCCTGTCCCCTCCTCCTCCAGGCATACATGGGGCTATCTAATTCTACATTTCCATTCTCTTCTTTCAGACAGCCTGCTCTAAAAGAATGAACCCTGGATGAGAGCCAGGAGACCTGTGACCCAGCTTTGCCACTGATTAGCTAACTGCTTGACTTTCTTTAGCATCCATTTCCTCACCTGTGAAATGATGATACTAATACCTGCCCTGTGAGTCTCACTAGGTTGCTATAAATCTTAAATATCCTGACATATGTTGACACTATTTATTAACTATAACATGCCACAAAGGTTATACCTTTGTCTAATCTCATACTGTGTCATTGCTCCCTTCCACTGTCTTTGCGGTCTATGCTCTTCATTCCCATCATCCCTGTGCCTCAAGTTGGAAACTCACGGTCAGGAAGGGAATACAGAGCACAGCTTCTCTACCTCTGCTAACAAAAAGAAATGAGTTTCAACCATAGCAAGAGGTTGAAAGGCTGGAGCCTCTTTTCTTTTTAAATTTTTTTGCGGTACGCGGGCCTCTCACTGTTGTGGCCTCTCCCGTTGCGGAGCACAGGCTCCAGACGTGCAGGCTCAGCGGCCATGGCTCACGGGCCCAGTTGCTCCGTGGCATGTGGGATCCTCCCGGACTGGGGCACGAACCCGTGTCCCCTGCATCGGCAGGCAGCAGGCGGACTCTCAACCACTGCATCACCAGGGAAGCCCTGGAGCCTCTTTTTTTAACAGGGAGAAAAGGGCAGAGAGGGAACTGTCTAGAGCAGCATGAAAGCAGGGATACCTAGAAACAAACAGAGGGATGGGGTGACTTGCTCCATAACTGGCCAGAGGGAAGGCTTAGCATATTTTTGCTAAAAGGTTAAGGGCATCAGTGAATAAAAGAATGAATGTAGGACTTCCCTGGTGACGCAGTGTTAAGAATCCATCTGCCAATGCAGGGGATACGGGTTCAAGCCCTGGACCAGGAAGATCCCACATGCCACGGAGCAACTAAGCCCATGCACAACTACTGAGCCTGTGATCTAGAGCCCGCGAGCCACAGCTACTGAGCCCATGTGCCACAACTACTGAAGCCCGCGTGCCTAGAGCCTGTGCTCCGCAACAAGAGAAGCCACCACAATGAGAAGCCCGCACACCACAACAAAGAGTAGCCCCTGATCTCCGCAACTAGAGAAAGCCCGTACGCAGCAACGAAGACCCAATGCAGCCAAACATAAATAAATAAATAAATAAAAGTTTAAAGTTAAAAAAAAAAATGAATGAATGTATTGGGACTTCCCTGGCGGTCCAGAGGTTAGGACTCTGTGCTTCCAGCTGCTGGGGGCCCAGGTTCTATCCCTGGTTGGGGAATTAGGATCCCGCAGGACGCACGGTGCAGCCAAAAACAAAAACAAAAACAAACAACAGCAACAAAAACCCGAAAACAAAGAAAGAATGAATGTATAAATGAATCTGCATGAATGAATGAACTGTGGTCCCTCCCTAGGGTAAGGTATTTAAGATTTTGGAACACTAGGTGGCAGCACAAGGCAAGAAACCAAGAGATGAGACGGAGCACCTCATCTGTATTCCCCTGACTTTAAGCACCTTTTCCCTTTCTCTACCTACATTCTTTCAAAGGATGACACTCTCTAATGGTAAAGATGCAGACAGGGAAGAGAAAATCTGAGGGGAACCAAATGCATATTTCCTAGGGTCGTTTTCAAATAGCCCCTGGGGTTGGAGTGTTCCAGCTTTCAAAAGGGCATAAAAAGAAAAAGGAAAATTCAGAACACTGCATGAGAAATCTGGATTATGGTAAGGAGGCGTTCAGATAGGACTCCCAGTCTAGACTGATCGGGAAAAGAACTGTGGCAGGAATCTTTTTTTTTTTCTTTTTTTTAAATCAAATAATGGTACTCTGAGGAAGTTAGTGCCTCACCGATTCCTGCCTCAGGACAGCAAAGACATGTCTCCTCCAATTTCTCCATAGATAGAAAGCCCATAGCACTTCTCAGCAAAGCAAAAGCAAAGCAGAAATCAGGAGTGTAGTTAATGGAAATTCTTCATTTTATCCTCCCATCAAGTATTGGTTCTTTGCTACAGGAAAGAAGGCTCTGCCAAAAGCCGGGGGGCCATCGAGTAAACCCCCATCTCAGCCAGGAAATCCTGAAAAGCTACTGTGGTACAAAGCAGGGAGTTGATCATGCCACCTTTGCCACCATAACGCAAGTCTTCTGTGTCGTGAACATCACCCCAGTGGAAATATGCTGCCTTCTCCTTAGTTTCACTCTGCTTGGTTTTGTAACTCTAAGACAAAATTCCCCTTTCTATATTATTTCCATTTCTCCTGTTGCTCTGTTCAACATCCTATTTTAGCAGCCATCCATGGGTGTGCAGCCCAGTGACGCCCCTCCAAATTTCCTTTAGCACAGTAGAGCAAATACCACCATCTTATCCTGTTTTCTCTGTCTATGGTCTATGATTCCCTGATTCTCCCTGTTTCTTCCAGACCTCACTTCTTCCCATGCTTTTCCTTTGAACTGTAACGTTTACTGTCTTTGTAATAATGCATATAAAGCACTTGAAACAGAACACTCACTTATTCATTCATTCAACAAATTATTTATCAAATGCCTGTTATACTCTTCTGGGCACTTGACAAGGAAATGAACCAAACGGGCCTGATTCCTGCCTTCATGGAACTTTCAAGGAAGCTTATAGTTTCCAATTTAAGCTGACACATCCACTGCTTTGTGTCAGAATCTTGGCATTGGAAGGAATGTTTGAAACAGCTAGTTCAATCCCTTACCCAAATCAGAAATTCCTTCCTCTATGTCTTTGATGGGTGGCCATTATTAACAAAACATTCTCTATATTTGGTCTTTTCTGGCCATTTATACATTCTTCATGCCAACCCTAATCTGCTTCCTTATTTCCATTCACCGATTCTTCTCCTACACTATTTTTTAAAATATCTTTATTGGAGTATAATTGCTCTACAATGTTGTGCTAGTTTCTGCTGCACAACAAAGTGAATCAGCTATATGTACACATATATCCCCATATCCCCTCCCTCTTGAGCCTCCCTCCCACCTTCCCTCTCCCACCCCTCTAGGTCATCACAAAGCGCCCAGCTGCTCCCTGTGCTCTGCAGCAGCTTCCCACTAGCCATCCATTTTACATTTGGTAGCGTGTATATGTCAGCGCTACTCTCTCACTTCGCCCCAGCTTCCCCTTCCCCCCGCCCACACATCGTGTCCTCAAGTACATTCATTGCACACGTCCGCGTCTTTATTCCTGCCCTGCCACTAGGTTCATCAGTACCATTTTTTTAGATTCCATATATGTACGTTAGCATGTGGTATTTGTTTTTCTCCTGCACTATTTAGTCTGTCCCTTTTCTTTTTTTTTATTGGGGTACAGTTGTTTTACAATGTTGTGTTAGTTTCTACTGTATAGCGAAGTGGAGTTCCCTGTGCTATACAGCGGGTTCTTATTAGTTATACATATTAGTGTATATATGTCAATCCCTAGTCTGCCCCTCTTCTACGTGGTGGCCCATTGAAAGTTAAAAGTTAAAAACAGATATCACGTCTTGTATTTTCCATGTGCCAGTCACTTTAGTGGGTGTTTTCATATAATCTCATTTAATCCTCACTTACTGTGCAGCCAATGTCATTCTCACCTGACTTACTAATAAGGAAACTGAAGACGAGACAGGTGAAGTAACCTGCCCATGGTCATACCTCTTATATATCACAGAGGCCCCTGTTTTTAGCTAATCCTCTTCTCAGTGCTATCTTGTATGTTAGTATCTCACTTCAGATGAAGCCAGTTCAAAGAGCAGTAACATTCTTCATCTTTCTTGATCTGGATGTGATTCTTCCCCTCATAAAGCCAAAGACCACGTTAGCTTTTAGCAGTTACATGATGGTATCGGTTCATAATGAGCTTATGATCACCTAAATGTTCAAGTCTTATTGATATGCATTACCGTGAAGCATGGTCTCTCCCATTCTCTCCTCTCCCTACATTCTGCATGTTCAGGTCCTATTCATCCTTCAAGGCCCACCCAGCTCGTGCCACCCCCTTAACGAAATCTTCCTGATTCCACATTATGCCAACTGAATATTATCTCTTGGGCTTCGCTTGTGGCACAGTGGTTAAGAATCCGCCTGCCAATGCGGATTGGGGACACGGGTTTGAGCCCTGGTCTGGGAAGATCCCACATGCCACGGACAACTAAGCCCATGCACCACAGCTACTGAGCCTGCACTCTAGAGCCCACGAACCACAACTACTGAGCCCATGCGCCACAACTACTGAAGCCCGCACGCCTAGAGCCTGTGCTCCGCAACAAGAGAAGCCACTGCGATGAGAAGCCCGCGCGCGCACTGCAAGGAAGAGTAGCCCCCGCTCGCTGCAACTAGAGAAAGCCTGCGTGCAACAATGAAGACCCAACACAGCCAAAAATAAATAAATAAAATTAAAAAATTTTTTAAAAAGGACCTCTTGCTCTCCCGTTAGAATTTCTACCTCGTTTTCTGAGCACATATCATGTCCTGCTCTGTACATCAGTAATCTGTGTCCTTGTCTTCACTCTTTAGCCAGGGCATACGCCTCATTCCCTTTTGTGTCTCTTAGTGCTTTGTATATAGAGGTATCCAGCCACGTTTGCCAAATGAACAAATCTTATAACTGGGAAAGTAACACTGTGTCCCTAAATGTGCAAATGCTTTACACACTGCTGTTAAATTTCTTGAGCAAAGGCTTTCTAGCTTCTCTATGGTGTTGGGGCACAGTCCCTGCTCTGTCTTGCACAGTGTTTTGTATAGAACACCCGCCAGGAACTGTGTATTACCTCATTGATTTTTCACAGCAGTCCTGTGAGGTAGGCATTATCTCTGTTTTACAAATGAGGAAAATGGAGAGTCAGAGAGTTGAGGATCCAGACCCAAGATCACCTAGCTAGTAAGCAGCAGAGATGGAATGATTCAGACTGAGATCGTCCTGACTCCAATGTCTGTGTTATTTCTGTCACTGTGCTGCTTTTCTAAAGTCAAACATGTGCCCCTTCTGGAGACCAAGTGTGTTTGGGGCAGTCGCTCCCAACAGGCAGTTGGTTGTTGGCTGAGTTGGGGAGACCTGCCTCTGCAGATTGTCCTGGAGATGATAAAGCAGGCTGCTGGGAGCCCCTTTAGGTTCTTGAGAAGGTCAGAAAACAGCTAAAAATAATGGTTGAGAGACAGAATGGGTCAGAAGTGGCCAAGACACAGGAAACGATGGGAAGAGACTGTGTGTGGAGTGTGTGTGGAGCTCTCTCCTGATTTCCTCTTGAATAATTCTCTCATCTTCTGCAAGTCTTTGTTCAAATGCCACCTTCTCAGTGAGGCCCGTCCCTCACTCCCTTACCCTGTTTTATATTTCATTTATTTTCTATGGCACTTATCACCTTTTAATAAATAACTTGCATGATCTAAATCCTGGAACCGATTTGCACATACATATTCCTCCTGGTTCAGCCATCAATAAACTTCCCGTGAGGCTCCTCCTAAGCCTCTCCCTCCACCATTTATGAAGCCCCTTTTCACAACAGAGTAATAACAAAGAAGAGAATAAATGTGAAAAGCCTACAGAAGAAATGACTTTTAGATGGAATTAAATTAGTGCTTCTGTGGATTTTCGTGGCCTCTTCCCCACAGTTCTGCCAAGGGAGGGAGGAAAGTTAGATTTCAATAATTATTTCCCAGCAGTCACAGGTGGGAGGAACTTGAAGAGACTAGAGAGAAAGAGAGACCAAAAGTGGGCTGGGGCAAGGTGGCCTCAGAGCTGAGACAGCAGGCCAGTGGGGCACAGAACAGGCTGTCCCACACCTCCACAGGGGGCTGATCCTCAGAGACCCCCAGAGCCCCGGGCCCGCCCCTCTCCCCGATTCCCATCGTCGCAGGCTCCCGAGAAGAATGCAGGTCAGGAGCATAAGTGACCTTTCACACCTCAGACAAGCTAAGTTTGTTTTCTCCTTTTCTGTCCAGCCCGCAGCAGGAGGGAGGGGGGAAATGGGATGGGCCTTGTCGCACTTTCTCCCGCTACAATACCCCAGAGGAGCTGAAGTGGAGAGAGTAAAGGATCTATTTATTTTGGCTCAGGAGGGACAATGTAAGCAGATGGTCTTTGATGGGATTAGCGGCGTAATCTCTAAGACCCTGGTAAATTGGAAAATGATCCATTATATTCCAGGAACCTTTGGCGGCTTCAGCTCCTGGGGAGGGAGGGGCAGAGCCCGGGGGCACCTTGTTAGAAAGGACTCCCCTCCGGGAGCAGCCGAATCTTGCACAGAGAATTTGGGAAGTTCGTTAGCTGGGCCATGGAAGCCCCTCTCCACTTGAGAGAGCACAGAAATAATTCTCCCAGTGCCCTCTCAGAGCCTCCTTTTTCTTCATTTCCCTCCTCCCTCTCCTGGGTGCGCTGGGGTGTCTTCACTAACGGCCTCTGCCTCCAACACTTTCCATTCCCAGGAACTCTGCTTTGGGGAAAGATATTGGGTCTCCTGCCTCGGGAGGTCAGAAAATTCTTCTTAGAATCCAAATGATAACCCGCCCAGTGGAATCTCAGTCCATTTCCCACTCCCTCCACTGGGTCTCCCTCCACTCTCCATAGACTTGAAAGCCAGGCAGAGAAAGAACCAAGACGAGGGGGAATGGGCAGCGACTGGGGAGGTGGGAGAAATGTGAGAGGGGAGGTAAGGTGATAATGAGCCACTCTGCCCAACCCTTCATCCTTTTAACTCACCTCAATCCCCCCAGAGCCCAAGTGCCTCCAGACCTAGGATCCCCTCCATCTGGAGACTCTGGGCCTCTAAGTTGGAGGCATATGGGAGACGCATTCAGTATGAGGTGTGGTGCAGTAGGTAGGGTCATATAAGTTATTTGTAGTGTGTAGTGTGTAAGTTATTTGTAGTTCCTCACAACTAAGTGAGGAAAATTGAAATCGAAACACTGGAAAGCCTAAGGTCACCCACTTCAGTATGTGACAGAACTAGGACTGAAACTTGCTTTCATTATATTGTGAGATCTACTCGTGTTGATATATATGTCTAAATTTTTATTTTAACTACTGCACAACATTTTATTGATTTATTTCAGTATTGAAGTAATTTCCAAAACTTTATTGTTACAACCATTCTTGAACAGATATCTTCTTGGAATTGTATCAGATTTATAGATTTAACTTGGGGGATTAAAAACCAAAACACAAATAGTCAAATATGCATTTTTCCATACATAGAATCTCCACAATTCTTTGAAAATAAGTATGTAAATAAGGAAAGTTGGTGGTGGGGAGGGGCAGATAGAAAGGCAGCACAAATTATTCAATTCCAAGTAAAAATTCTAACACTTTTGAGTATATTAAACTCTAAGAGATGTAACAGTTGACTGGTGAGGGTTCCAGGAGGAATTCCACTTGTACAGCATTTTGTTTCAGGCTATTTCAATGTACTGAGGTATGTTTTGTTTTATTTTAGTATCATTTTTTAAAAGAGTGACACTTTGTTATGTGTGTATTTGTTTATTTGAGATAATTTGAGGCTGACACAAGGATTTGTAGACTGGTTAAAACAAGAAGGCAGCAAGCTACAGCCATTCCTCACCTCCCAAGCCCCCCTCCCCACCCCCAGCAAATATGAAAATTTCTCCCAGAAAATATGAAAATCAAACAGTTGATATAACAATCCTGGACTGGAAGAAACTTACTGTTTCTTGAGTGTCTATGAGGGGCCAAACAGGTACACACTGGGTGCATTAACGCACTGAGTTCACAACCCAAGGAACTATGTTTCCTCTCCTGCATTTTACCTGTTCAGAACAGAGGCTCAGAGAGTTTAGGTAACTGGCTTAGAGTCACACAGCCAGCTAAGTGGCAGGGCTGCCATTGCAGACTGTGCTCTTCCCAACACCTTGCTCTCCCATCAAGCTGTCTGGCCTTATGTCATCCTCTGCCCCGAGCGCCCTGCCTGGTTATTCACCCTCCTGGGAAGTCCTCTTGCTCCCCACAGCCGGTGCCTTTCTCTCAGGTTGGCCCGCACCCTGCTGAAAATTAATACACAGTATGTTTACTGATGAAGTCCAAAATGTTCTGGGGTGAGACTGACTGACTCGCCAAACCTGGGTTGGTCTCATTCCTTCCTGGCTCTGACATCTTTCCACTGGAAGGACTGGTGACTCCTAGCCCCAGACTCTCCTTTTATAAAGGAGGAAATAACTTGGCCAAGGCCACATAGTTGGTCCTAGCAGCCTGTTCCCCACCAGTCCGTGGATACGGGGGCCAGGAGAGAGACTAGGGTAGGTATTTATTCAGGTGTTCTGAGAGTAAAATGGCCACTGAGTCAGCTGGAGCTTATGGGTGAGCTCTGAACTCAGCCAAGCCTCTTGGTGGCTGTGATTCCAGAAATGGCTCTGCACCTTTATCTGGAGAACTTCAGCTTGCTGGGTGCATCTCTTAGGCACCTTCTCTGTGCCCTAAGATGTTACAGCTTCCCCATCGCCTCACACTCTCTCTATCACCTTTCTCTGCTTCTGAGAGCCACAGACATGTTCAGCGGAGTCTGCACGTTCCTAATTCTCTGAATCCTGTTGCAGGCTACCATTTTATGGTCTCCCCATCCGCTACTGGAAGCCCAGGGTCTAAGGGCAGAATTCAGCATCATTGGAAGATAAGGTCAAGGGCCCCCAGCGGTGCTTCAGGGAGAGAGGATATCAGCGCCTCCGGCCAAACTCCTTGAGGGGCTCGGCTGCCCTTCCACCACCTTTCTCCGTCTCCCTTTTCCCCTTTATCTCTCTGTTTCTTTTTCTCCAGCATTTCTTCCTCTCTTATCCGCCCCGTTCTTGGCCCCGTCTTTTCTATTCTGTCTCTCTCATCTTCCTTCTCCTCATCTTGCCAGGCTCCCCTGACACCCTAGCTGCTCCTGGTTATTAATTACTCAGCCCCCTGGCCCCGCACCACAGTCCGGGACTTCCTGGCTGGGGCTGGGGCCCTGAGCTGCCGGCGGGGAGTGGGCGCCGCCGCGTCCCCCAAACCCCACGCTGTCAACAGGCCGGTTTTCCCGTGGCTCCGCTTGGCGCCACGAACCCAGAGAAGCGCCTACAAGGGCCTCGCGGCCAAGAACACGAACCCTGCGGGGAACTGACCCTGACAGTCGGGGGATGTAGGGCGGGGGATAGGAGGATCATTCTTGGTTTTATTTTCCCCGGGGGTGAGTTCAGTAGCGGAGGTGGGGGGCAGAGGTGGTCCTCTGTGCCATCGCTGCTGGCGGGGAGAGTCGGGACTAACAGACCCTCCAGCGGGGCTTTTCGCCGGACCCGGGTCCGGGGTGCGGGCGGACGAGCAGAGGAGGCCCCGGGGGCTTGGCTTGGGCCGAGCGCAGCCGCCCGGATCCTCGAAGCTCTCAAACGCCGGCTCGCCCCGTCTAGGCTCCCTTTCCCCTCGGGCGCCTTGGAGTCGTTTCTTTTCCATTTTGTTTCCTTGCCGTTTCTATAATTTAGTTTAACATTTTAAATGCCTTTGGTATGTTTCCTTTTAATTTCATTTAGTGTTATTTTATCTCGTTTGTTTTAACGTGTTATTTCTTTTCAAATAGATTTTGTTTTTCCCTTTTCTCTCTTTCCGATTCTCTATTTTCTTCTGCTCACTTCTCTCCTCGGCTCTTCTCGTGCTTTCATTTCCTCTGCTGGGCGCCCGCAGCCCTGCGGCTCTCGCGTCGGAGGCGTCCGCGGTCGTCCCGCCCTGGGGAAGAAGCGAGTGTCCCCCACGCCTCGCCCTTCGCACCCGGAGCCCCCTCGGCGCCGCCCGGCGGGTCCGAGCCCCGTGCCGCTGCGGAGCTTGGACTTTGTCGCAAGCGGGAGCTGGAACTGCTGCTGCCCGCGAAAGCGCGGAGAAGAGGCAGGGGCGCCGGCTGGGGCCGCACGGGCGTGCTCCTGCCTGGCTTTGGCCGGGCCCGGGCCCCCGCAGTTCACACATAGAAGCCACAGGTCCCCACACACTGGGATTCAGGGCCCCGCAGACCATGGTCCACGAGCCACAAAGACACCGAGGCTCACAGCCAACTCAAGGGCGTGCGCTGCGCAAGCACAGCGCACAGCGATAAACACAAACACCGAGATCAACAAATGTCACACATACAGCCCCAAACTACACACATACACACACACACCAGTCGCAGAGTGTCATACTGTCATATGGACATATATGTGATCATAGTACACATACACCAACCAGCACACACATGACTGCGCACTGCACATAGACACGAGGCAGAGACACACAAACCTACTTGCGCACACACTGCCGCTCAGGGGGGTTTCAGTGCTGACTACGCAACCCATCACAGTGGTGACCCTGGGGAGAGCTCCCGGCAGTGGGGAGGGAACCTGCCTGGTCTCACCAGCAGGCACAGCAGTAGCCATATACACAGCCACCCAGAGTTCAGTAGCTCTGCTTGGACTAAGGCTGTAGGGGCTCCAAAGGTGGGGAATACTGGCTGCATTTTTAGCTGAGGGATCCAGCCCAGACCCCAGAGCCTGAGCCCCAGAAATGAGCATCGGACCTAAAGAACCCTCTGTGAAGCAGACAGAAGCGGGCACTGCACCAAGAAAATGGCACTGTGTTAGAGTATAAAGCAGGCATGCGATATGTGTGCCAGTATGTATTCCGTGCCACATGTATCCCACACAGTGCCGGTGTTTGGCCAGGTGCCCACATGGAGACCATTATTTTTGTGAAAACGAGCAGAAGAGATGTATATGGTTCCAAGAATAAAAGTAACATATGTATACAAATATAGGTACCAATACACAACTAGGGAGATGTCAAGTAGAAAATCTCTCTCTAGCTCACTGGTATCATTATCAAGCTGGCATGCTAGACCAAGCCTCTGTGGCAAGGTCTGTCTCCTTTCCAGGGCGGCTGTGATTATTTGGTGCCATGGGAGCTCTTTGGTGAAAGACTGGTTTGTGGGAGAATCAGATGTATCTGACATATTATCAACCCATCAAAAGGGGAGAGTTTGGCAGCTTTAGGGAGGAACTTTGGGGTAAAAAACTATCTGAATTGCACCCCAGAAGTCCTGGGTTTGAAAGGTGCCCTGGGCTGTAGCAGCACCAGTGATGGCCAGACATGCCTGGCCGATGGTGGAGCCTGACTGCAGGTAGGTGCCGGTACACATAGACTGTGCTGGATAAAAACATAAACCTGTTCATGCCATACACAAACCCTCTCTACACACGGACAGCTCTGAGAACCACACCAGGCAATGTGCGGTTACAGATGCCCAATTGGATTGCCAGAGAAATTAATTTTGTAGGAGAGAAGATAAGAGATATTTAGGTGCACACAGGGAGCTCTATAGTTTTGGAGCTCAGTTATTGTAACAGGAGAGCCACAGCAGCAGGAAAGTGCCTAGCGCAAAAGAGAAACACAGGCAGGTGATTCCCCATCGTAGAATGCCAGGCTGCATGGAGATGGGTGTCTAAGGGGCAGCCCCGGGAGGGAGGGATTAGATCCATTGTCCAAAAGACTCCAGATGCGCGCAGAGGGATGTGCCTGATGAAGCTGCAAATCTACTCACCAATTTCTGGGCTGAGCCTGGGGGAGAAACACGCAGAATTGAGGGCCACGTCCCATGTCTCTAACGTGGGTTAGAGAATGGAAAGCGTGGCCCTTGGGGCTGTCTGTCTGTCAGTCTCTGGATCTGCCCTGTCCTTGACTGGCTTTCTGGTGCCTCTTAGCACCTTTTTCTTTCACTCTTGCAGGTCGCTGTCTCTGGGTCGGTCTCTGCCTCTCTCAGTTTCTCTCTCTGCTCCGTTTGTCTGTGTTTCTCTCACTGCCTCTTCAATTCTTTTCCTATTCTGTATTACATGGCCACAGAGAAACACAGCCAGATCCAAGAGCACATACAAAAACAAATTCATATCGTAGATGCAGAGGTCATTGGTGATAAAGCCTATCCATCTTGCTGGTCTATATAGATTTATGTGATGGCACATTTTCATTTTTGTGTAAAAATCTAAGTAGAGCCTTGAAATTTTGTTTCGTTTCAGTTTTTTGGCTGCGCTCTCTTTGGGTGTCTGTCTCTGTCTCGTTTCTCTCAGGGACCCTTCCTCTTCTTCATTATATCACTTAAGAGCAGGCATTCTGGCCCTTGGACCCTGCCACAGTTTTGGTAATCCCCCCCCCCCCCATATCGCCTTCTTCGAAGTCTGTCTCAGGTGGGCAAAGGTTTTTTTTGAAACAGACAGTTGATTGCCACATTGCAAGTGGTACCTGGAGAAAGACATTTGAAACATCATGGAGATGCAAGAATATCTAGGGACATAAAAAGGGTTTGGGGGCCAAACAGAGATGCTTCCTTAATTCACCTAGGGGCTGGAGGCTTCTTCTGAGCGGAGTGGAGGGAAGGATATAGGTGAGGCTCTGAAATCCCAGTCACTGGTCCATGGCTGCCATGGGCCAGCAGAATCCCACCCCACAAGGCAGAGGAAGAGGCACCCAACTTAGTAGGGCAAGCGCTGGAAACTATATGATGGAAAAGCAATGAAAACTGTCAAGGTCCCACTTCCCAATCTTGGGTCTGGTATAAACAGTGTCTGAGTAAAAGAAGGATAGAACAGGAAAAGGGAGGGAGTGGTATGGCTGACTCCTTAGAGACCGATGCACCCCGTGGAGATCTAGCTGGGGAACCGGAGAGTGAGACAGCCCCTGAGAGGAGAGGAGGGGTTCCCGGCCCAGCCCTGGTGGGAGAAAGGAAGTTGGAGAGTCGGACTTCCTTCATGCGATTTATGCTTATCCTGTGGTTGTTAGAATAAATGATGCGTCAAAAGCCTCTGCTGGGGTCCCTTGACCATTTACTAGGTGGTGGAAAGAGGACAAAGGACTTGGTGATGTGGGTTGGGCTCTGGAGCCAGCAGAGGACTGGGGAAGCCCTCGGTCCTCGGGCTGCCCCAAGCCCGTCCTGAGTGAACCAGGAAAGCTCATCCCTCCCGCCTCCAGATCCTTGTTTTCTCTCCAGATCTGGATTCTTCGTGCCTCTCTCTGTGTGCGTTCGCGACTCCGTTTCTGGCTTCTTTACTCCCTTGAACTGTGGATCTGTCTCTCTCCATTTCTGTCACTGCTTCGCAGCTTTTCTGACTTCATCTGTCTCTGTTCTCAGGTCTCTGTCTCTCCGTACCCCCTCCCTTTGTTAATTCAAAGGGTTCTCACTGAGCCCCTCCCTAGGCTTCCCAGAATAACATTGAGTAAAATGAGATAAAACCCGCCTGTAGGTTTTTTTTCTTGTCCTACTCCCCTCAGCCCCCTCCTCCAGGGCTACAACCCCCTCTTATAATGTCAGATAATTGCTGGTGTGCAGCTCTGAGAAGCCAGAGCTGATACCAGGGAAGGAGTGTGTGTGTGGGGGGGGAGAAATAAATAATAATCTGCTTCCATTCAGTGTATATAGGTTACCTGATTTGCATATATGCTAATATTGTTATAATTACCCTGCTGTTCTGGCCTATGATCAAGTTCTATAAATACATAGGGTAGCAGAGCTAGGCCTAGCCACACCACCCTGAAAATTATCGAGTATACGTATGTATCTGTGTGCATTTCTGTGTACTCTAAATCTATGAGCCTTTCTTTGATATAACACACTCCCTTACAGATCCTAGCTCTTCCGGCTTTTAGTTACCCCTCCTATGTTTTAAGGCCACTCCAAGGGAGGAGGAAAGAGAAGCCTGAATGAGAAAAACATTCTAGGTTATATTTAAATTCTTAGAATTAGTATCATTATGAATAAGTTATGACTATTTTATTAGGAAAATCAAAGATTTCCCCAAATTATTGAATTAGTTATCTCCTGAATGCCCGCCTCCTACAGGCCCATGCTTTGGGGTACAGATTGGGGGATAGGAAGAGATATCTCCATGTCCTAGGCCCTTTGAGATGTTTAAGAAAGTGCTGTCTATGGGAGAGGAAGTGCAATCCCCTTCCCCAAATCTGCCCCCATGCCTCACTCTCTTAGCACACTGCCATTCTCAGGAAACCAAGGGGAAGATGCCCGTGGAGTTGTGCAGATTTTTGGGTGATAGTGGCAGAAGTGGGGAGGAAGCCTGGAGGAACATAAAAGACGCAATCCACAGCTGTCTGCTTTTAATTATAATTATCCCCTTTAGCTTCCTTTCTGGCTAATGAGGGGGGGGGATTACATTTTTTTCTGCCTTTCTCCCCCTCCCTCCTTTCTCTGGAATTGAGGGGTGGAGTGAGTTCAGGGTCCTCCTCCCCTTCCTCCCCAATCCCTTGGTTACTGGGAGAAAGGCAGACTCCAGAGGGTGGTGACAGTATGAAGAGATTTGTAGGAACAAAGGAAGGACAGGCTTGGATTGCTGGACACGTCCCAGAGTTGGAGAGACCCCCCCCTCCATTCCACTGGCACCCCCTCCCATCAACCCCCCAGCTCCCTAGACAAGGAACTCAATGTCTTCAGCCGGTGAGAAAGGAGCTAAAGGGAGCCCTGGTCCAGAGGGAAGGAGGAGGGAAGGGGTGGGGAGCTGGGGGCGGGGGGTGCAAAATTAGTCTCAAAGGATCTTTATTTCTGAGCTAGTGAAGCAGATGTAATCAAGGGGAGAGCAAAATAATCATAATGGGAGGAATGAGGGGAGGGGGAAGCTGAGGCTGGAATGGGGGGACTGGGCCAGAACAGGGCTGAGAACCGGGGGGCAGGTAGCCTTGATTGGGGGCAGTCTGTTACCTTCTCCCACCTCCCCAAAGTCTGCCTACCTTGGGGTAGGCAAAGAAGGACCAGGTCTATAGACTCTGACCTTTGCCCTCAGAATCCCCCTTTCAGAGCTCAGGGATGGCCAGGCCAGAAGGTGGCTGGGAAGGCACCAGGGAGAAGAGAGCCCCCGGCCCCAGCTGAGGGAGGTGGTGAGGAGAGGGGAGACTGAAAGCAGTGGGGGAGGGTGAGAGAGGGGAGCCAGCAGAGACTCAAGTGGCCTCCAGGTCTGTGGGACAAAAGTTGGAGGGAGATTTGTGTATGAGAGAAGAGGGGAGGGGGCCTTGGGGAAGGGGGGGCTTTGACAATGAACTTGAGACAGACTTCATTAGCATGCAGGCCTGCTGTCTGTCACGTCGAGCTCAGACTGAGTTCCCATGCAGGCCAGGAAGAGAGGGAGGGAGAAGAGGGAGGGGCTGAGGGTGGGGGTGAGGGAGAGAAAAGAGACCCGACCATTGTACCATTCTGGGCCCCAGCTTCCACCAAATATCGGGACCCCAGCCCAGGAAACCAACCCCTAACTCACTCTCCCTCCTCTAAGAACAAGATAATTTATCTCCCACTTTGGACCTGTGGTCACACCCCTCCTCTTCTCTTGTCTAGGCTTCTAAGTGCTGGCCTTCACTGCCCCCCCATCCTGGTCACCCCTCCAGCTCTCAGCCGTCATCTTCTGACTGTCACTTTCTCTTTTACAGCTAAGATCTGGATTTGTGATTAGTTGAGCTGACAGGGACAGAGAGCTGGGGGAGGTTTGGGAAGGGGAGACCGGAATACTTTGAACCTCCAAATGGCAAACTGTGTCCTCTTTCTATCACTCCGTATCAACTCCACTCCCCACCCTAGACACACATCATTGAATCACACTCTCAAGTTCAATTCGAAGGTGAATTAGAACGGGAAGGAGACTGGGGACAGGGTATTTCTGTCACACACTTTCTCTTGCTTCCTTTGGGGATAAGGGTGGCCTGGAGGAACAATAGCTTTCCTTAGCCCCTTCTTCCTGCCTCAGGTTAGAAAAGGCAGTAGGAGGAGGTGGGAAAGAG
>NW_006785665.1:1589304-1605655 GCF_000442215.2 Lipotes vexillifer
AAGACCCCTTCCCAGACAGGCATTAGATGGGAGAAGGAGGGGCTTCGTCAGAGTGGGTTGTTATTCTGGTGGTGATGGTGTCTCCAAACAGGGGCAGCACCCCCTTTTTGCTGCCTTTCCAGGGAGCACAGCAAGAGAAAGAAAGAGAGAGGCAAGCGAAATTCCTGAATGGATAGACAGATGCTACGTCATCGGAGCTGCATCCTCCACTCCACAAGAGGCTAGGAGCCGGGAGAAAGAGGCAGTCCAGCGGCAGGGGCCACCCAAGCAGGATGTCCTCCTCACAGCAGCCGGGTAAGTGGCCATTCTTTCGGGAGGGTCCTAGCGCCTCAGACATCTGAGCTGGGGGTGGGAAGGGATCCCCTAAAATCAGTCAGGGCGCCCTGCCTTCCTACTTTGCCCACTGGCTAATGGAGGCGGGTGCAATAATCACAGAAAAGAAAGGCCGATAAAAGATTTAGGGGTGACCAAAAGGGATGAGGCATGTGTGTGAGTAGTAGTTGGCAGAGTGGGATTTCATCTCTTGCTTCCCCCATCCATCTATCAAGGTGGGCTGAGGCAGGCCCCTGCCCAGCCGTCCCAGGTCCCAGAGCGCCTCTTGGTCCCCCTCCTTCCCCTAGCCCAGGCCAACCGGGAGACAGCTTACTAAGTTTGTCAATGGGATTCAGGGGGGCTTTAGGGTCACGGTGCTACTGATCCTATTAATCCGCCCCTCCCTTCTCTCCACCAGACAGGGCCAACATCTTAATGCTTGCACCAGAGGAGAGGCAGGAAGGAAGATTGTAGTGGAGATGTGAGGGAAGAGAAAAAATGGTTCTGTATTTGGACTCCTGACCTTATTCCCTCGCTCTGACTCTTATTCCTCTCTGCCCCAAAGACTTCAGGTTTTAGGGGCGGACAAAGTCTGAGGGACTGGGGTGATTGGGGGTTGGGGAAGGAGCCACATCTCCAAAAAAGGTGGAGACCAGAATTAGGAAAAAACATCGATAGCATTTAGATTAATTTTATTTCCCTTTTTCCTTGCTTTTCTCATGAGCTGGGAGGTGGGAAAGCTTAAATGCAAGTGAGGTATTGGGGGCAGATGCCTAGGTTCAAAAGGGGAGAGAACCCTGCCCCAGCCCTTATGCGACCCATCTGACGGTGTTTTTTTTAACTTCTTGTTTTTTAAAGAAGGGCCAGAGGAGATAGAAAGAAAACACTATTCTTATCCCCAGTCCCCACCCACATGGTGCTTTCTGGGAGAGAGGCTGGGACCATTGTTGGGCAGTAGAGGCTAGAGGCCGGCAGGCTATTTCTGGTACCCCAGGGGCCAGGTTTGTGGGAGAGGCTGAGGCTGCAACCACCGAACAAGCACACACCTGTTCCATGCCTCCTGGGGTGTGGTCCTTGTCACCACGTCCCCCTGGACATTGTGTGTGGGGGTGGGGGTGTAGGGTGGGGTGCAGGGCAGAGGTCAGCAAGGAGAGGTACAGCTGCTCCAGGGACCCCATGACGCTTTTTGATTAGGGTGGGAGACGGAGCCTTCGGCTCCCCAACTGTCCTTGTGCTTATTTTCTATCAAGGTGGGGGTTGGAGTTGGCCCCCTCTTTGGTCTGAAGATAATTTCAGACTGAGACACCCCTTTATGAAATGGATGGGCTGGCAGAGCTGAGGCTGGGAGTTAAGTGGGTATTCATGGGTGTTAGAAGTGGGGAGGGGGGCATTCAAAACACCCCTCCTAGAAATCAGGCTTGGATTTAAGGCTTATCTCTGCTCCCCAGCCTTCCTTTTTTTTCTGATTTCCTCTGCATTTAGGTAGGTTATCTTCCTGACTTAAAAAAAGAAAAAGGAGAAGAGGGAGAATTCGTTGTGGAGTTGAGTTTGACGTAGAAGGAATCGCCAAATTACCCCAACACACACACACGCGCGCGCACACACACGCACACACAAATACACTTCTCTTAGTATTTTAGGAGCTGGGTTACCTGTGGTACACATGTCATTCCTCAGAATCATAATTCAGCCTGAAGCAAATACTGGGAAAGTAAGACTATAAAATATTGAGACTGGGTTTCATACCCAACATTAAAATTTTTTTAAAAAACTGCTTTGTATTCACACCTTTTGTGTATGTGAGAAAGAGAAAGAGAAGGAGAGAGGGAGAAATTGATAGCTACAGGAGATGTCTTTATGGATCCTTAGTGACATGCATGGGTAGATGATAGGTAGATAGGTAATGATGAGAAGGGGGAAGAAAGCTAGAGACACAATATGCTTGACAGTGTCTCAAGTGCGTAGCACTTTACAGTTTACAACGCAGGTACAGTTAGAGAGACAAAAATGTATGTCTGACCCCAGATCCTTCATTCTATCTTGAGCATGCTTTCTCGTACACCATGAGCAACAGGAATCTGTGAGGGGATGGTAGACATCGGGCAGGGAATTACTCCTCTAGTTTTAAGTCAGAAGGGCCACAACATCTCCACAGGCTCAGTTCAAACCCCTGGGCGGCTAAGGTTTTGGAGGGAGGTGAAAGGAGCTTGTGAAGATGGGCCTGGGTTAGAGTCATCCAGGCAAGATGGAGCCGGAGAAGCTCAGGCCAGGGGCCCTGCCTTCCCTGCATGTCTAGGCTTTTCTCTTTTAGCTGTCTCCCTGTGCAGCCCAGAGCTCTGGCAGTTGAAGAGGGGGACCTAGACTGTCTAGGTCCTAAAAACATAAGACTAGGAGAAAAGGAGTTGGTGAGAGAGTGTCAGGGAGACAGAGGTGTTAGTGAGAGAAGACTGGAGCCACTCAAAAGACTTTAACCTTTGTATTCTCCTCCTTGACAGGAGCCGGGCATCCGAGAGGAAGCAGCCTCCTTTGTTTCTGGTGTCATCGTAGGTGTCCCCCTTTGGCTTTGGGGGTATTTATTTTCTTATTTGTTTGTTTTTGATGGTGGTGTTGGGGGTGAGGATGGAGAAAGAAGCTGGCTCTGCAATCATCTGGGTTTTCTCCTGTTCCCTACCCCTCTCTACCCCATGCCCTGTCTCTTCTAGCTTTCAGCCCCTGATTTCGGTCTATTCTGATTGTTGTAAGACTTGTATAGTCATTGATAATGGGAATGGAACATGGAGACTTAGGAATGAAGGGCCACCCTGCGCCCAGTTCCGTGAGAGAGAGGAGAGGCACTGAGGATTCCGGGGACTCTTTTCCCCCTCTCTCGTAGACTGCTGAGGGCAGAGATGGAGGCCAGTTGACACAGGGGGTGGTGGTTGGTTGCAGAGGAACAGAGATATCTGCACATGGGTGATAGAGGTGAGAAAGGAGAGGAGTGTGGGTTGTGGTGAAGGGGGACCTGCAGAGCTTAAACAGCTGTGAGTGGGTGTGTGTGTGCCAGGGTGTGTAAGCATTGGGAGGTGGTACTGCTGGGAATATCTGTAGATATGTCATTGCATTTGTCTTAGTTGATAGGTTTGTGTGTGTGCGTGTGCATATGTGCGTACACAGCACCCTTACACACCCATGCTTTTGCCTCTCAAAGAGACCATTTGCTGATGGCTAACCCTCTACCACCTCTGTTCACCTTGTTCTCACCTTTCCAACTCCATAGGGCTCTCAAGCAAGTAAGCGGTGTGTGAGTTCAAGGACAGAATTGGGAGCAGGCAGGGAGGCAGTGCTTAGATAGACCTGAGGAATTTTCAGGCCGGCCTCTCAAGAGGAGAAAGACACTTTGTGGGGAGCGAAGGGTGGTATCCCCAGGGATGAAATCTTCCAGATTATGTCTCCACGCCCTTTAAACTCATCTGCCCATATAGAGATTTTTCTTTTTCACAGCTTCCCCATGTTTTTTTTTTGGCTGCAAATCCTTGCTTTTATTTGTCGCTATCCCATAGAAAATGCAAATATTCTATAGCAAACGAATAATGTATGATAATGTTCACAATAATGATGCACTTATAAGACAGAAATAAATATCTGAACCCACCCTCTTCCAAATGCAGCTTTCATCTGTATCTTCAAGGCAAATTAACCTGATAATTGAAACAAAGAACAAATATGCTTTTTATTTAATTACCTAAATATTTCAAGAGAGTTGCTTGATGCCAAAATATATTTTGGGACCCAAATTATAAAGATCCATCCAAAAGCTGCATCCAGAGAGCATAATTCAGGCCATGTTTTTTTATACATGGACCTCTTCAGGGACACAGACAATGGGTGGGCATCAGGGCTGTAGGGATGGGGGTGGGGACAGGCACTGGCAAAGAATGTATGCTCCTTGGCTATTTGAGACACTTACAGACTGAGATCAGCACCAGGGATTTGGTGTGCTCTCTCCACCGTCTGCCAGAATTTCCCTTGAAGGACTTGGGTGGGGTCTGCAGACCATGGCTCTAAGAACACTGCAGCGGAATCTGCTGTGTGCTGGAAGCAGAGGGCTCTGCTCCAACTGAGGCCTTCCTAGAGAGACTGAGGCTGGTTAGCCAAGCGCAAGGGGGATCTAATGCACCCATTTTACTCCAGCTGTTAGCTTCTCTCAGGTCTGCTGTATCCAATTCTCGGCAATAGAAGGGTCCCTTCCGGTCAAAGGAACTGCGGAATAGTCACTAACATACAACTCCCCACACTCCCCTCTCATCCCCATACACAGATCCCACAGGACACACCTTTTGTCAATGCCCACCCTCTGCATCCACAATGGGCTCAATCCACATGAGGGCAAACTCAGACTTGCAGACACACTCACAGAGACACACATTCTTTTATTAATTCATCAGTTACTGAAGGACCTACTGTATAGCACAGGGAACTCTGCTCAGTATTCTGTAATAACCTAAATGGGAAAAGAATTTGAAAAAGAATAAATACATGCATATGTACAACTGAATCACTTTGCTGTACACCTGAAACTAATACAACATTGTTAATCAACTATACTCCAATATAAAATAAAAATTAAAATAATTCATCAGTTACTGGGTACCCACTTTGTTTTAATCATGGTGTTAGATACCATAGAGTCAAAAATGTATGAAATCGTCTCTGCCCTTGAGGGACTGTCTCATTTGCTACCCTTGAATTAGTTTCTTTTTTGAAACTGGAGCAGCATGGCTTGGTATACAAACCAATTCCAGTTAATATGATGGTGGGGAGTTTTCTGCTTCTTTCATGGCTTGCAGTTCCATCTCCATTAGAATAAAGACCATGCCCCACTCATCCTGAGCAGGAGCTGTGGGAGATCAGGTTGTCAACGCCACCCAGACAAAACTAAACAAAAAATTACTTCATCAGGAATCTAGGCAGAGAGGGGGATTCCAAGTAGGTAGTACCAGGACAACTTAGAATAATCTCCATTTTCTTTTGTGGGCCCCCCCCCTTATATTTGGACACTCTGTTTAGACTGAGGTACCTCTGTAGGAGCCAAAGCCATAGTAAGGTGCAAGGGGATTTAGTTCTTTGTCTAACTATTTGGGGAAATTTAGATATGTACCCACTTCTGTCCTGACCTTGGTTTTTGAGGAATTCCAATTGAGTCTGAATTTGGGCAATAAGGGTGTGGTTGAGGGGTTTCTGTTGGACAAAAAACTGTTTCTGTCCTCCTCCCTCCCCAACAAAAATACAGCAGTGGCTGAAGGGGAAGGGAGGTTCCTGCTTCTTGTTAAGCTGTCTGGATGGCCCAGGCCAGGGCAAGGAATTGTGGAGATAAGCTTGGGCCCCACAGAGGGCAGGGAACTTGGTTGGAAATTATTACAGAGGAGAAAGGGGAGTGTGCTAGCCAGCAAGACAGCCTCTTTCCCACATGCTGGCCCCAGCCTCCAGGAGCTGGGTGAGGGTAGGATGGAGGGCAGAAAGGTTTGTTTAGGGTGCTTTTAAGGGATCTCGTGGAAGGGCAAATGGGGAAATACTTGTAGGGGAAGTTCGTGGTATGTTCGGAGAAGTGTAGGCCCTATTTAGGATTGCTGGAATGTCTAGAGGATATTGGGTATCCTATAAAGGGGTATGAGGTGGTACACTGAGAAATATTTGAGGAGGTCTGTAGGCATGAAGAGGCGTATAGTTTCTCTGGGGCCTGGCATGGGGGATGTATGTAGGGAATGCATTTAGCAGCACACCAGTAGGGCATGTCTACCTGTGAGAGTGGGGAGGGCTCTGCTTTTCTGCAGCTATACCCCACCATTGGCTGGTGTGCTGTCAGTTCTGGGAGGGTGAAGAATTGACACTGTGGAAGTTTCTAGAGAGCTTTTCCCTTGGGTAGGGGCCTTGAGACCCTATGGAGGCTGACACCAGATGAAACCCACTGGCACGAGCACCAGATGAAACCCACTGGCACAGCTTGCATCTAACCAAGGCAAATGGCATTCAGGCTGGGCTTTGTCTTAGACTATGCAGAGGCAGGACCCTGGGGCAGATAAAACCACCTGGCTGGGTCTGATGGCCAAACACTGGGCCAAACCCAGTGCACCCCTGTTGCTGTAGGATCCCTGGTGATAGGACCCAACCCATATTGGGCCGAGGGACTGGCTCCCGATGTCCACAAGTCATAGGATTTTTTAGAAAAGGGGCCCAGAGGAGAGTGGGTGGCGGGATGGGGTAACTCGGCACCAGGAAATAGAATAGAACTGCTCCCTGTCAGTCACAGCGGCTCAAATGGGGGTCCGCAGCTCGATCTCAGAGGGCTCCGCCAGCCTTGGAGAATCCGGATTTCGCCTGCGGACCAGCGTGTGCCACCGGAGTTGGGACACGGTATTATTCGCTTCTGATTCTCCCGGCCACATGGGGAGCGGGGTCGGGAAAGCCCGCAACCTGAAACCTTGCTTGGAGAATGATTTTTCTCCCTGTGACCCGGGCTCTCCAGACACCCGGAGATGGAACCCGGGTTGGGGGTCCAGGGTTCGCGGTTCAAGGCGCACGGGGTGGGGGAAGGCGCTCTAGCGAGGGCCTCCAGGGCTAGGTCAAATCTGCAGGTGTTGCCCAGACTAATGCCAGCTGGGATCCCCAGCCTCCCCTACCTTGGAACCTTGGTGCCGCTAACAAGTTCAAGAGATATTCTCATTCCTGTTCGGCGGAGAAGGAGGCCCAGCCTCGCTCAGACCCTGCATCTCCCAATAGGAGTCCCAAACTTCCAGGATCTTTCCCTCACTGTTCTGGATCGAAAACCAACAAGGGAGGTTCCCGTCCATCCTAAAAGATTAAGATCACAGTCTGGGAGGCACAAAGAATACTCTGATGAGAGAAGGCAGGTAGAGGTAGAATCTTCAATCATCTGGTTCTTTTCGGGGAGATGTCACCCGATCTCTTTTCCCATCATTGAGCCCTGGACCTGGTGCAATACACCTAGGGCCAAAATGGAAAATGCAGAACCTTCAAAAAGAGTGAGGTTGGAGTGCAAAAACACAAATGGCAATGGATTGGAGATGGCCGGCAGGTCTCGGGGATGCAGCAAAAGGCTGGGAATCAGCACACAGACATAGTAGTTCCTCCCCACCTCACCATTCTCCCGGGGGGAGGGCGCCCCGGTTGCGCACTCCGGCTCAACCTGGGAAGGGGGAGGGGCGGAGCCGGCGGGGGAAACGAGGTGGTGACGTCAGGCTCGGCGGAGCCTATCACAGGCTCGCCTGGGGAGGGAGCGTGAAAGGATGAATGAAAAGTCCGGAGCCGGAGCACGCCCGGGTCAGAGCAGCGGCAGAAGCTACGGAAGGAGCTAGGGAGGTGAGGCCCGCTCTGCCCTGCTCGCCTTGGCTCGGCGGAGGCTGAGATCCCGGCGGGCGCCTCCACCCCGGCGACCGCTGAGCCCTGGCATCTCGGACCCAGGGCAATGGCATTCCGTGGGCGGGAACGTGCAGGGAGGACCGCGCGGGAGAGCACGGATGGGCACACTAGGCTCGATGTAAGTGGCCTGGCTGGCTCGGGACACGAGGTGGGCTAGAGCCTCGGAATCCTGCGTGCCGGCGCCTCCGCCACTAGGGGGGCTGGCCGAGCCCCACACCCTCCTCAGGGCTCCTGGGACCTCCTAGACGATTCCCGTTCCTGATCGGAACTCCCACCAACCCCTAGGGCACCTCTCGCTTCGGACCCCCGGCCATTTTCACAGCCCTGGGTGATTCTGGACCTCTTTGTACAAAGCCATTTCTCTGGGGGGTCCTGCGGGGCCCGGGACTCGGCTCACCTTCCCGGCCCGCCCTCCGCTTTCTTCCCTCTTCCCCATCTCATGGGTGCTCTCTCGGATCCCTTCCCGGGTGTGTCTCTGCCTTTTCCTTCTCTCCTAGAGAGACTCGCTTGGTAGTCCCTGGGTCACCTCCGCCCACCCCGTTTGGGTTGCTAGGATTTCCCTGTTTCCTTCTGGGACACCTCCGGGGTTTTACCCCCAGGATTTCGCTACCCGCTCCCCCTTCTACTCGGAGGCTTGGATCCAGCCCTTTCCCCTGCATGAGCCCCGCTTCGCTTCCACCGCCCTCGCGAGTTAGAAGCTGTGGTGGGGCCGGCACCGCGCCTCCCCCCTACGACCCCACACGGAGGCTTGGGCTCCGCTGGAAGCTAAGGTTCGGTCTATCGGATGCGCCTGGGTCTCCCAAAGGAGGGCAATGTAGACCCCGTGAGGCGTGGGAGGCCTCTGTCTCGGTCCCTGCAGTCTTCCCGTGTGGCACGAAAAGCCCGAGAGTCCCTCCTCCCAGGGACCAGCGGAACTCTCTCGCTTCTGGCTCGAATGGGGAGCGGGAAACGAGGCGTTGCAGGCTTTGGGGATCCGGGGGCGATTCCCGGACTTCGACACCGTTGGCCGTCGCGTCCCTTCCACGCCTTTTTCGGTCTCTGTCATGTCTGTGTCCCTGTGTCTCTGAGTCTTCTTCCGTCCTGGACTCTGTTTCTCTCCCCGTCCCCCACCTCTACCAGTGTACCCTTTCCCCAACTCCCATCGGCGGGCGACCAGGATGCTTCGGCGATACAGGCGTCCGCAGCGGCAGCCGAGAGGCTGCGTGGAAGAGGCGGCGACGGCAGCCAGGAGGCGGGGTTGGTTGTTATCTTTGGTTATCTAGCTGTATGAGTGGTGTGGAGTCTTCATAAAGCTAGATAACCGAAAGTAAAAATAACCCCATACACTGCGCGGAGGGGCCCCGGGAAAGCTGGCGGCACGGGCGGGCGGGGGAGGCCTAGGCGAGGGGCTAGAGCTGCGAGGACCCACGGGCCGTGGTAGGCGAGAAGAGGACCCGGCGGCCCTCGGGCCTCAAGACCGCAACAGTCGGGGCGACTTTCCACCCTCCAACTTCGGTCCGCGCAGGTAGGAGTCGCAGCCCCATAGCCAGGCGCAAGGCAGTACCTTCCCCCGCCGAGTCGGGGTGTAGAGGGTAGCAAGAAAGGGCGTTGTGGTTACTTCTCGGGATGGGGCCTTTTCTGGCAGTCTGCGGATTGGGTCACTAACGGGGAAGCTGCTACAAGGGAGAGATCTGTTGAAATCTTGTTGCAGGGCTATTCCGGACGGTGCCGGGGTTTCCTGGGCCAGGCCTCTCCCGTGGGCGCTGGTGAACAGCTTCCCGCAGGCTATTCACAGCTATTGCTGGGGCGGGAGAGTTTGGGGGAGGTCACCTGAGAAGGCTAGCCTTTGCTTTGATGGGCTCCCTGAAGCCACGTACAGAGCTCTATCCGGCTAGATCGGGAGCCGAGAATGGCAAAGTGGAGATAAGTGGAGGTAGACTGGAAGTACTGGGGGTGGGGGCGGGGTCGCTCAAAAAGAGGACAGGGTGGCTGGGGAACCTCTTTGCCCAGCCTGGGTCCGGGGCGACAGAGTACAGAGTATTTCTCAGCCTCCTTGTTTTCATATTCTTTCCTCCTTCCCACTCAGGACCTGAATCTGATGTCTTGAAAAGCTTCTCATGCCAGCTTTGTCTTCACTGACTAAAGGGGTTGAGTTGGGGTCTTTCAGGACACCCTACCTCCCCACCCCATCCTCACTGTCTTGGAAATCATCTCCAAGAGCAAATGGCCTCAAGGAGCTCCAACACAAAGGAATTTGTCGCTTGGTATTTATGCTGCCCAGAGAAAGCAAAGAATTAGAGAGATTAATCAGGGCCTTTCCTAAAAGAATCCATTTATCTGGCCTGACCTAAATATTTTAAGCAAAAGGGTGTTGAGATGCAGTTGAGTGGAGGATGGTCTAGTCACTGGGTAGAATAAATGTAACTGTGGCAAAACTAGACGTGGGCCCCTCTGCATTTATTACCTCTCCCCATCCCGACAACTCCCCCACCATCCCCCCACCCCTCCCCCGCATTCCAGAGCACAGGGAAGGGCAGTGAGGTGTCAAAAGAGGGCAGGAGAACTGGACAAATGACCTCGTACTGACTCCCTTTGCCTGTGTAAATTTAAAATTTCCTCCCAGGAGCTGATTTTATAGCTACAAGATTATGATTCAATTATATATTATGTGGGAGAAATATTTGGGAATCCAAACTAAAACAATTGGGCTTCAGAGAGTCCAGAGTGCCTGTGTCTTCTTCCTGGTTTGGAGGAAAGAGAGATTGACGGCGTTTTTGCTTTTTTCAGCTGTTTGAAATCTGGTTTTTTGGAGGGGGGATGTGCAGCTGGAGACAGGATTAGGAAGAAAGGGAGTGGGTTTGGGGCAGGCACTATTAATCCCTAACACCGCACCGTATTCCCCAGTAACAGCACTCTGCCTAGGTGCCTTCCTTTGATCCTCCAACACTGTGAGGTAGCTGTTATTAACCGCATTTTACAAACAGGAGCTACGCATTCAAATGAGTTGCTAATGTCACTCAGTGGTTTCAAATCCAATACTTTCTCTGCTTCTCTACTCTACCATGCTTGCCTGAGGGAAGGACTAGAGAGGGTGAGGTAGGTAGACTGAGATGGCAATGAGCTAAGAAGGGAGGGAATCTGTGCATCAGCGGAGAGGGAAACCCCACTGTGAGATGCAAGGCCTGGTTGTGAGCACGGGCTTTCTTTTTTTTTTTTTTTTTTTAACTTTTCATGTAGTTAGCTGGAAATGTGTATTTGGGATCTGCTGAGGCTCATCCACAGGAGACTTCCAACCTATATTATTAGCCACACCATTTGGCTTTATATTATTGTTGTATCCCATTAATGCGTTTGACCACAGGATCTCCAAAGGAGAATAGAGAGCCTGAGGGCACGGGTGGGTTGAGGGTTTACATCCTACAAAACAAACACCTCAGTGGAAAGGGGGAATAGAAGGCAGGAGCGATGTGGGAGTGAGGGTTTGTGTCTGCCTCATGCGTACATACGGTGTGTGGGTGTGTGGATAGGGTTGTCAGGAGAATGATGGGTGACGGTGTTTGTGGGCCGTGTATGTCTGCTTATGAGGGTGAGAAACTGAGTGATGTGTGACCTGGTATGAGATTGGATGTGCGTGATCCATGGTGGGTAGGAAGCTCAGATGTGAGATTAGGGGTTCCTGGCTACATATAGCTATAAATCCACTAGAGGAAGAGACACTCTGGGATCTGGGGGGTTTTTACCAAATGCAGACGTCACAGTGACACCACTGAGTCCTGCCGTCTGCCTCCCCCAACCTTTATACCAGATAGCATTTCCTCCAGCTAAACCCAATAGGAGAACCAATGGAATGGGGAAGCGTGGAGGCTGGGTTGAAAGGGGCACAGAAGGGCCTTACTAATTTCTCTTTTGTATCATCACATTTCTGTGTCCAAGAATTTTTAGTTCTGTTCTTCGGATCTTGCTACATCCACCTATTCCTACTGGAAAACAAATTTTAAGCTAGGTTCTTTACCTATTTCTCTCCTCAGCCCTTTATCCCAATACCCTCCCCTATTGAATTCTGCGTCCAGGAGTCCAAAGGAAATTTTCTTCTAAATACTTGTCTCAAGTTTTACATTTTCACTCACACCCTCACCCGGGGCCAAAATTTTCCCAATCTGGGCGTCAAAAAAGATTTTGTTGAAAGGTCCTTACAATAACAGGAATCAACACAATCAGAAAGGCTAGGGAATGAAAGAGAATGAGCAAATGTGACAACCAAGGTCTATGTTTAGGTGCCATTATTAACCAGCCTCAGATCAGATATTTGTACAGTGGGGGTAAGAATTTATATCCTCAGGAGCAAATGAAGAATTCTATATAAAAGATCTTATATGTTATGTTATATGTTATGATCTTATATGTTATATGTTATCTTATATGTTATGATACCCACAGGTAAAGAGTAGTTCTTAGATTGCAGAGTAGCTAAAGGCTACAGTTTGAAATGACTGTTTGAAAGCATATGATTGATTTCAGAGTGCCAAAGGACAGCTTTTTTTGGCATATTCTCGACTGAGGATCTCAAAACACTTAAACTTGAGAAAATTCCTCCTCCTTTTCAGCTTTGGAGTTGAGGAGGGACTCTTGGGACCTGAGGAAGCAGTGTCTGAAGGCTGGGGAGAGGAGGAACAGACCCCGGGAAGCCTGTTAAGGGAAGTGGCTGGAGTCCACATGGCAGAATGACCATTGTAGTTTTCTCTCCTTAATGGATCTTACCATGTATTGGTAAGAGTACTTAAGATTGGTAAACTGACTTATGTAGATAAAGAGGTATGGCTGTGTAAATGATAATTCCAAATTTATTCTATTAAGCTTCTGGAGTTACTAAAAAGAGTTTATTAAATTAAAGGACCAGTTAGGTAGTGGGTATAATTAACGAACCAAAGAGAGTTCTGTCTATCAGTATGCAGACTTTTCTTCATCGCTGAAAGACTTTAAGAAGGGGTGTTTTCGGGGACTTCCCTGGCGGTCCAGTGGTTAAGACTCTGTGCTTCCAATGCAGGGGGTGCAGATTCAATCCCTGATCTGGAAATTAAGATCCCACATGCCGCATAGTGCAGCCAGAAAAGAAAAAGGGGGAGGGGGTGTTTTCTGTCTTCTTGTCTCCCAACCCCCCACCTTCCCAACCACTGACTCTTTTTTTTTTTTTTTTTTTTTTTTTTACATAGTGCAGCCAGAAAAGAAAAAGGGGGAGGGGGTGTTTTCTGTCTTCTTGTCTCCCAACCCCCCACCTTCCCAACCACTGACTCTTTTTTTTTTTTTTTTTTTTATATTTATGTATTTATTTGGTTGTTCCGGGTCTTAGTTGCTGCATGGGGGCTCCTTAGTTGTGGCATAAGAACTGTTAGTTGCGGCATGCATGTGGGATCTAGTTCCCTGGCCAGGGATCGAACCCGGGCCCCCTGCATTGGGAGTGTGGAGTCTTAGCCACTGTGCCACCAGGGAAGTCCCCCAACTGCTGACTCTTGATTCCCAAGGGTGATAACTCACCAGAGAGCACAGGCCCCTCTGCATTCTTCCACATCTGGAAGTCCTTCTGAGGCCTGTACCTCCCAAGGTTTGGGAGTTGGAATACTGATATTTATTTATTCACCTCCTTTCCACAGTGATGTTCTGGGGATCTTTGACCTTTCCATCTTCCTTCCTTTGCTATTGAGACCTCAGAGATCTTGAGTGGTCAGAACACTGTCTCATTCAGAGGCAGGGTGTACCACCTTCCTTAGTTGTTAAATGAGTTTAGGTTAATGCTTTAAAATCATTGGAGGGAAACAGTAGACAAAACCATAGAAACATTCTCAGAGCTTTGAGGAGAATGAGGAACAGGGCTGTGGAAGGTAAGTGTGGGCCAGGGCATATTTAGATAGGAGAGAGGTAAGGGAAAAAGGGGAACCCCTTCCTTGCCACCCAGGCTCTCCCAGGGCTCAGAATGACACCCCTCCTCCTCTTGCCCTAATCCCCCCATTAAGGCTGCTCTGAGTTTGTTATGACAGCGGCTGAAGGCGGCTGAATTGCTGTTTGCTGTGTCTGCTAATTGGACTGAAGGGTTGGAATCTGGACACTGAAAGAGACCATTGTTGCTGTTTACCTTCCACAACTGCCTCCCTGGGGAACTTCTGGGTGAAGGGGAACAGCACGCCCTCAGGGTCATTGCACCCATTCCCTGTCTCTGCACAAGGGACTGGTGGGGGGGGGAGTTCATCTCATTGCCTTGGAATGGTTTGAGCTCGCACAGCACAGAAGAGACAGGCCCAACACGTGAGTTGGTCTCCAGGCCAGGCTTGGGGCCATTGGGAACTCCTCGGAGAGGGGAGGTTATATGTTTGTCCTTCTCCCTCTTCCTTCGCTTCTCCAGGGGCCCTAGCATTGCCCCTTCCTCCAGCTGCTCAGGCTTTTAACCCCTGAAATTTTTCTCATTCGCTCTCTTCCAGACCAGTGATTCTCAACTTGGTTATGCACTAAAATCACCTAGGAAACTTTAAAAAAAAATACTGATATTTGGGTCCAGCATATCCCAGAGTGCCTGAGAATGAGGCCTAGGCATCAGTATCATTTAAAAGGCCCGTTGGTGTTTCTAAATGTGCATTTAAGGTTAAGAACCACTGATATAGGCTCATCTCTCTGCCTGGGAAACACGCAAACACACACACACACACACACACACACACACACACACACCTGTGCACATGCAAGCAGGCACACACATGCCCTTTCCTACCTTCCCTACCTTTCTATCACCTCCCCCCCACAAGCACCTAATAGCTATAATACTGTCAGGCAGATTGTGTATCTTCCTCATCTTTATTACTAGATTCCTCGTAGGAGCCTTAGAATTTAGGATGGAATTTAGAAGAGTCTGTAACCTGTCCACTTCAACCTGAGCTCTACCCCAAGGGCAGAAACTATGACTCCATCTCCATGTGGATTTCCAAGTAGGATCCAGATGAGGAGTGATCTAACCCGGGACACTTAAATCATTAGGGATGAAGGAGTGTGAGTTTCAGAGTTTCACTGCCCCTTGATCTCTTCCTTCCCCAAAGTAGTATTGGCTATTTGGAGATCTTCAGGGAGGAGAAACTGTCTTCAGAAATACATCTGCCCCTTTCCTTGCTGTTTCCAAATGTTTCTGCTTCTTCTCTTCCCTTTAGCTTCTCGTCTGGGGTGGGTGGGTGGGATCTCCACCACCCTCCCGCCCTCTTTCCTCCACAAGGGTACCAGAGCCGTATCCAGCACCACGGACAGCTCCCAGGCGGTGAGTGCGGTGACTGTGCTGACCCCCTTCGGGAGGGTTAGGAGGGGATCCTTTCTGCACGGTTATATATCAAAGACTCTAGAATTTTTAACTTTGGGGAGTTGTTTGCAGGCAGCTGTTGAGTCTCAGGGAGAGGAAAAGGCTGAGGGCAGTTGCCATTCCATCTCCAGGAAACTGGGTTTGTCCACTTTGGGGAGTCTGAATGAGAGGGCTCCAGCAGTAGGGAGGTTGAGGGTTAAATTTCAGGAAGAATTTAACCTAAGCTCATGTAAGATACAGAGTGTATGGATCAGGTAGAGCCTTAGATAGCATCAGCTCTATAGCCCTCATTTTACAGATTCCCAAGAGAGTGCAAGAGGTATGACCACTCAGCTGGTTAGTGGAAAGGCCAAGATCCAGGCTCCAGGTTTCCAGCCTGGCACTGCTTATTGTGTCTGATACCTCCTTAAGGAGTCTCCCTGCCTGAGTTGGGTGGAGCAGCCCTATTGCAGGTAGGTAGAGTTCACAGGTTGCCCCCATACAAAAGACAGGATTCATGTCCGGGCATGTGAGGTGTGTCCACACAAGCCAGGAAGAGATGGAACTGACTGCTCTCTCTGTCTGCGAAGGCTGGGAAGGGAGGCCTCAGAGAGAAGCACAGGGGAAGGCATACCTAGCAGTAGCTGGTGAGCTCATGGGAGACAAGGCAAGGGGGCAACAACCTGCCAGGGCAAGAGGCCAGTGGATGGCCACAAGGAGTCTCCAGAGGCCGGCAAGAGTCACGCAAACTGGAATGGGGCCTGGGAAAGGCCCTTCTGTGTGCCCAGTCCTGCTCCCCCAACACCGCAAGCCTGGAAACAAAGGGACCATTCTTTCTAGGATTTGATGCCGCCATCTCCGGCTGGCAGTGCCAGGTGGTGGGGGCATCAGGGGGTGTCAATCCATTATCCCTCCCAACTCTCTAGGTCCTCTGGGGCTGGATGTTGGGGAGGTGGGTGTTCCATGCTATGTTGCCATGGCAACCACCCCAACCCCCACCTTCCAAAGCACAAAGAGAGACAGCTTGCACCACCACCACCACCACCACCCAGGAAGAACCTGGGTCTGGTTGGGAATCTTCCCTTGGGAATCCTCCTTTCTGATGCACAAGCCATGGCATGCATAAGCATCACCCTCTTTTCAGCTGAAGGTTCAGCCATCAGCAGACCATACAGGCAGGGAGGCTGGTACATCCAGAGTCTCTGGGCAAGGTTGTGTAAGTGAGTCCCTTGTACTTAACCCTGTCTCCCCCCAAGCTCTCCTGTCCCTCACCTATAGCCGAGGCCATCCTAGGCCTTCTCAGCTGAAGCAACGGTGCCTTCCCCTACTCTTTCC
>NW_006785665.1:1605665-1606580 GCF_000442215.2 Lipotes vexillifer
TTCCCAAAGTGAAGGACACCTCACTACCCCCAGCAAGCCCCCAGGCTGTGGGAACAGAGAAGATGGGGTCATTCCTGCCACCCTCCATCTGTACCCTCCGCCATTACTCATTAGGCATTCTGCCCCCTCCTTCCGCTTGTTAAGCCTGATTTGCATACATTTGCATAATACAACTCATTTGCATTCCAGGAGGCTCTTGGTAGGAGCCAGGAAAAATGGGGAGGGGGGTTGGAGAAGAGAGAAAAGGGGAGAGATTTTGTTTTCATCAAAGTGTATGTGTTGGAGGGGGAGGTGGCAGGAAGAAGACAGAAATAAAAACTCACACTACTTTCTTTCTTCCCTTCTGCCCTCCCTCCCTATGCTAGACTCAAATGCCAAAGAGAGATGCCAAGGGGCCGGCTTTTCTCTCCTTTTTTGTCTTGCTTCCTCCGGCCTTGGCTCCCTAGCCTGGCCCCCCACCTTGTTGGGCTCAGGCTTCAGAAAGAAAGGGGCAAGGGTAGGAGGCAAGCTGTGGGAACGGAAGCAGAGGGAGAGAGGGAGGCCACCATCTTAGGTAGCTGGCGCCTATAAAATGGCCGCCTCTGACAGGTGTGGGCTGAGAGCCATCCTTGGTTGGTGGACAGGGAGGGAGGTGAGACCATAAGAAGGACTTTCTTGCTGACCAGGAACATTGTTGAGTCTTCCTACTAGTGGAATTGTGAGAAGAGGATGGGGAGAGAAGGAAGGAGGGAGAGATGAGGGATGGCAACCCCAGAAGAGACATGAACCTCACATAGGATCAGGGGTGGTAGAGAGGCCTCTGTGTTGAGTTTAGTTCCAGACCCCTCATGGGTGCCCGTGGTTAGAGAACTTGGAGGACTGTGAAGAGTGTAAAAAAAAATACGGGAAGAATCAGAACTGGGAGTATCAGCAGGG
>NW_006785665.1:1606590-1607355 GCF_000442215.2 Lipotes vexillifer
AGGGTAAGGTGTGGGCAGGCAGGATTATCTGTCAGTTTGAGGGTTTCTCTGGGGTCTGTGAAGGGCTCCTCGCTATGTACTTGAGGTGAAGTTCCAAGTCTTCTCTCCTCAGCCCATCAGTCTGGCTTCCACCTTCATAACTGGTGAAACCTGTGCCCTCTCCAGCCTCTCACACAGACTCTTCAACTGGACCAAATTGCCCTTGCTCGAGCCTGGTGACCTCTGTGGAACATTTCCTACTGATATCCATTTCATACTGATGTCTTTTCCTTTGGCCTTTGGTTCTTCTGTTATATCCCTGATTATTCATTCTGGGTTCTAGTCATTCAGTCCTCTGGGTAGATCAGTTCTCCAGTCAGAATTGTTTCCCAAAGTTCTGCTATCAGCTCTTTTTTTTTTTTTTTTTCCCTTTCCACTCATGCTCTTTCACTTTTATCATTTCAACCATCATTTGGAATTATAAACGCTCACTCATTTCTCTAAACTCCAGATTTGCACCCTAGCTACTGTGGTCCTGTCATTAGCTCCCAGATCAGACTGGAGTGGTGCCTCTGATTGGCTAAGCCTGGACCGCATGACCAGGCCCTAGCTGCAAGGAAACCAGGGAAACTACCTGTGCGTTTGGCTTCTGTAGTGGCTTATAAGTACAACCTCCCTCCAAAACTCATGAGATGGCCATTCCCCAAACATAGGGAGGGCATTCAGATGCTTACTCACTCAGCATTGTGCTTTAAGTCTTGCGCTACATTCCTGCTTTCCCACCTC
>NW_006785665.1:1607365-1631112 GCF_000442215.2 Lipotes vexillifer
CTATCAATAGCATCATTAAACTTCTAGGTCCTCAGGTGCAAATCCTGAGCATTATCCTGGATTTGCCTTTTTCCCTTCCCCTTCATCCAGATCAGTCACATCAGAACCCATCACTTCGTCCTCAGTAGCGCTTCTCACATCCATGCCTTCCTTTCCCTTACCCATATCTCCATGTCAGCTCATTCATTGAGCAGGCATTTATTGGGTGCCTACTGTGTGCCAGATGCTATGTTGAAGAGGAAGGTGGAATACAAAGCTGCTTTGAGGGCCTAGCAGCCTGGTGGGGGAGGCAGACATGAATAATTACAAGACACTGTAAAGGCTGCTGTCCTGAAGACTTATACAAGGTGCTGTGGCAGCATAGGGGCCGGAGCCCTGGGACACCTTAGGTGAGTTAAGGAAGGCTTCCTGGAGGGGGCCAAAAGATAAGTGATAAAATAAAGGGGATAAAAGTGATAAAAGTTAAGCAGGGGCTAACAGTCTAAGGCGTCTGACGAAGTGTGTGGTGGGGAGTGGACAGCATATGTGAAGGCAAGGAGGTAGGGAAGAGCATGTTGTGTCAGGCGACTAGCGTGTCCCTCGGAGGGAGTCTGACTGGGAGGAAATGGGAAATGGAGGCAGAAGTTCAGTTATTAGGAACCTTATGTGCTTCACCAGGGAGACTGGATTTGATAGGGGTACTGGGAAGTTAGCTGACAGCCTCAGAGGTGCTAAGTGCAGAGTATGGCTCAGGGACAGCACAAAACCACCCCCAGGATGAAGGGGGAAACCCAAATCTAGCTGCCCACTGAGCCCAGCACCAACCAGATACTTAACTGGCTCTTGGCTGGTTCTGAACAAAGAGAGGAATGTGAAAGGAGTGGGAGCCACCTGAAAAAGGGTCTCTGCCTCTCCCCCTCTAGAATCACCCTCACTCCTCTCGGCCACACACACCTGCACGGTCGGGCAGGCTCAGGGGAGCTCCCTGGGAAGAGACGTGGAGAAGCCAAGGTTGGTCCCCAGCACAGTGAGTGCCCTGAGGCCAGGACAGGAGATGGACCTCTAGGGACTGGAGTGGAGAACAGAGAAGTTCAGTCCTGGAAACCTCCTGGAGGAGGGAGGTGGAGAAGGGGTAAGGGAGGGTCCAGGGCTGGGCCAAGGCTCTGAGGAGATTCTTCCTAGAGAAGGGGTGAGAGGCTGGAGAGACAGCTGAGGAGATGACGATGCCACTGCCGGCCACTAGGGTGGAATGTAAGTGGGTGTGCTGCCTACCGCCCCTCCCCCAGGCGCAGCCTCTGCACAAAGACCTCTCTGTGAGTTGCTGTGGAAGTGACCATGTCAGGTGCGGGGGCTTAGCTCCCAGGGCCCACTGGCAGCGGGCTGGAATGGGGTTGGAGGAGGGGACGGTGAGGGGTGGCCTCAAGCTTTAGCCAGGTCCTGGCAGGAAACAGAAGCTGAGATTTGGCCAGGTCTCACAGTGAGGCCATCCATGGTAGAGCCGTTCCCAGGACAGGCTCCTCTCCAGCACCAAGGCTGTGCCCCTGCTCCCTCCCCATGTCTTTCCAGGTGTATCTCCGATCCTGCCAGGCCTGTCCAGCCTCCCTTCCCCAACTCTACATGCCCTCCCATAGTACCTCTGCGGCTGGCCCCGCCTGGCGCCTCTCTCTTCTTCCAGCATAAGAGTCCCCTCCAGCTCTGCACAGAGCTCCCCGTCCAGGGAGGGCTATGTTGGGATCAAGACTGACCAGAGCCCAAAAAGGAGTCCAAGGTCCCCTCGGTCTCCACACCCAGGGGAGGTTTCTCTCTTTGCCTGGCCTCAGTGTCACTTATGCTAATCGGCAGTGTGGGTAGACCTTCTCCCGTACCTCCAGCCCTCCGTTGGGCACACCGTCTCTGCTAATAAAAGTTTGGATTTGGGGCACTGGAAGCGGTAGAATGACAGTGGACACACCTCAGCTGGCAGGCTGCTCACAGATTTGATCGAGGCGCTCCGGCCATAGGAAGAACAGCAAAAGAAGGAGGTTTCGGTTTTCGACTCTGGAATAGGACAGGCTGGTCAAGATACAAATTCTATCTTTCCTCCTTTACTAGCTGGGCGGCCTTAGGCAAGTCACTTAACGTCTTTGGATCCTAACTTCCTTCCACGGTTATCCTGAGGATCAAATAAGTCGTTGTGGATGAAAGTGTTTTCAAGGCTGTGTGCAGATGTCCAGTGCCCGTTCTAAATGCTGAGGGACACAGAGTTAGAGGGGCCACGATAGGCAGATGGGGACAATCCGGGAAGGCTTCCAGAGTTTGGAAATGAGGGAGTGGGTTGCTGGGGAGGAGGGTGAAGGGACTCTGGGTGCAGAATGTGATGAAGCCCTGTCCGGGAAGCGTGGCTGGGCTCCGTGGACTGGCTGGAGCTCTCTGGTCTCAAGCAGGTGAGCATCTTGCTGAGACAGGTTTGGGAGGCACTTGTTTTTAACAGCTATGTGGTGAAATGGACTCCATGACCATGGCTTCTTTCATCCTTCTCAGGAAGAACTTCCCACTGGCCCTGTGTGAATACTGTCCAGCCATTCCGGGAAGAGAGGAGGGGTGGAGTGAAGCTCGATTTCCCTTCATTGTCCTAACCCACTCTGCTCCCTCGTCTCAATGCTCTCCAGAGAGAACCTTAGCCGGACATTGTGACCCTCCACTGAATGGGTACAAAATGGTACCTCCAAGCCTTGCCACTTAGGACCCTCCCAAGTTCCTGATTTTAAGGTTCCTCAGCACTGTCAGGAGTGAGCTAAATTCAGACCAGTTTAGACCTCTCGGCTGGTGGGCCAGGGAGACTTTGAGCAGGAGGGAGGGTCTTTTGTCTCTGAGCAGTCATCCCTTGTTGTACAAGCAAGAGTCTCGAGGAGGAATCCCCACAGATAGCAATGGAGCCTTTCGGCCTGGAGGGAAGGGACAGGCTGAGGCTGGCATATGGAGGGAGAGCCCTGGGCACAGGGTCATGAGCTTCACCCAGCTGGGGCTACTTTCTGCTGGGTCTGTCCATCTGGCACCAGCTGGCTTCCCGGCACTGCCCCCGCAACCAACCAGACTCCTTCTTCTGCTGTTACCATGGCAATTGGCTGCCATCTTGTACTTGGGGCACTATCTCATATCTGGATTTTCCCATGGGGCTCCTGGAGGATGGGAGATAGGTCTCCAGGTGATTTATCCCTCCTCTTGATATCCACCCAATAAAAAATCATATTAAGGTATGATTTTTAAAAATAGCCAAAACGAAGGCTTACTATACGTCAGGCTCTGCTAAATACTCTCTATGTGTTATTTAACACGGATAAGAAAGCATTAATGAGACAAAATTTAAGGGGTTCCCACTCAGTTTCCTGTTTCTTTGACAGACTTTTCCTCTCTCCAACCAGGAAATTCCATGATCTTGCTCTACTGCTGTCTTGGGAAGTCCTTTCCAGGGTCTAACCAAGATCTGTACTGCTGAAGTACCAGTCCCTTGACCCTTGGCTTGACATGGCTAATTGGAGAGGTAAGGAAGGAACCGCCCCCCAGCTTTCGTCACTTTATTGAGCTTCCCGGACTCCAGCTGTTGGGATAGGGAAACTGAGACTTGGCCAGATGGGTGAGAGGCCCAAGTGTGCCCCTTAAAGACTTGGAGGTCCCAAGTCTAAAAGCTTTTGTTTAGAGAAGTGGAGTCAGTGTCACAAATGCTTTGAAAGTTCCCTTCCTTGCCCCCATCCCCACCCAAAGAGAGAGGCAGGAGCCAGAGACCATTGGCAAGTGATAGTCTTCTAGCTCGGGTGCAGCGGGGGTGGAAGGCAGTGTCCCCCTCCAGCCACTGGGGACGTTCCAGCAGGGTCCCTGAGAGATCCTGGGAGGGTAAGGATTCCCTCCCTCTGTAGCTCAAGCAGAAGGTTGAGAATGGTCACCTTGAGCTAGAGGGGCACCTATAAGGGGCACTGAGCAGGGGCCAGCTTTGCAAGGGAATCCTGAATGAGGAGCAGGTGGAGAGAGAAAGGAGGCCATTCTCAACTGAGGAAGGGTGGGCTGGCAGGGAGGGGGCTAGGGATAATTTACGATATCACTGTTCTCCGCCCCGCTTTCCCAGCCCCCACCCTCTTCCCAGCCCCCTGCTACTGTACGGTTGCTAGGAGATGCTCCCTCTGTCTGGAGCTGGGAGGGTGTAACAGGCGGAGACTGTTCCATCTGGACTCCTCCTCCCCCACCCAGAGAAGGGCCCTGCGCTGGGCTTCATCTACCACCCCTTACCAGGCCCTGACAGACACCAGTTTCCTCTGCTGTTCCCCCAAATCCAGCCAGCCTGGGGCTAGCAGGGTTCCCAGACAGGCTGAGGATCTGGAGCAAGGAGGGAAAAGAGAACTGTGGAGGGAGATGCTAACAGATTTAGCGGGCACTGAGGGGCAGCTGGCTCACCTCGGGGCCTCTGGGAGCCAGCCCAGGCTGGGAATAGGGCCAGAGGGCGTCAGGGACACAGGCCTCAAGGAGCCCAGGTTTGAGGGAGACTGAGTCCCTACCTTTGGGGAGCTTCCAGTTTGATGGGTGAGGCAGACCTCCCATCCCCACCCCTCCATAGTATGGTCAAGGTCAAGGTTAGGGACTGGCAAATGTGGGGTTGGGGGCAGGGAAGGGAAGGAGGAGGTGGGACAGGGAGGAAGGAGGCAAGTCTGGAAAGTCTGAGAGTCTAGGTAGGAGGAAGGTGACACTGATCTGAGCAGAGATGGGCAGCGCAGTGGTGTGGCCTAGAATTTCAGAAAGAATTTCTTTCTGAAATTCTCTTCTCAGATTTTTTTTTTTTTTTTTTTTTTTTTTTTTTTCGGTACCGGGGCCTCTCCCTGCTGTGGCCTCTCGCATTGTGGAGCACAGGCTCCGGACGCGCAGGCTCAGCGGCCATGGCTCACCGGGCCTCTCACTGCTGTGGCCTCTCCCGCCGCAGAGCACAGGCTCCAGACACGCAGGCTCAGCGGCCATGGCTCACGGGCCCAGCCGCTCCGTGGCATGTGGGATCTTCCCAGACCGGGGCGCGAACCCGCGTCCCCTGCATTCGCAGGCGGACTCTCAACCACTGCGCCACCAGGGAAGCCCATCTTCTCAGATTTTAAAGCTGCTGGAGAAGTCGGGTGAGGAGAACTTTGGGGGCTCCCAACTCCGGGTGGGGCAGGAAAGGAATGCTGTGCCCACAGCTGTGCTTCTGACACCTGATTTCTGTGTAGCCCCTATTGATTTTATTCTTTCCTAGGCACAGCTTCCCTCCACCCCGGGAAGGAAGGGACTGACCTTGATCTGGCACCCACTTGCTTGTGTAAGCCCTTTCCTAGCCATTGTCTCAGTTAATCTTCCAACGGTCCTGAAAACTGGTGATACTGTCCCCACTTTACAAAGGCATAATCAGAGCCCCGAGTCACAGGACTAGTAAGTTGGGCTGGGCTTCAAATGGGACTTGGTGGCTCCCAGAGCATATGCTGTCTCCCTCCCCTGTGCTGACTTCCTGCAGAATGTGTTTCCAAACACAATCAGAGGGACTGAGAGGAGAGATGGCCAGATGGGGGAGGGGGCGCTTCTCTGCATGTTCTCAGGGGAGGAAGGGGCGCTCCTTCTCAGGTGCAGGAGTGAGGTCTGAGGAATGCTGAGACAGTCCTTGCAGGTTAAAGACAGGACTGGGGAAGAGGCCACGGGAGCTGTAGAAGTCGACAAAATCTTCCCAGGTTTGTCCCTAGCCAAGGAAATACGCTTTCTGTCTTCCTGAAGCAAGTCCCCTGGGCCACCGCCTAGCCTCTCACCTGTTTGGGATCTGAGTTCCTGCCCTGGGCATGCCCTCTCTGCCTCCCCCTCCACACACACAACCCCTGCCATGGCCCTGCGTAGAGCACCTAGAAGACGCTCCTAGACTCATCCATTGTCATGGTGGCCCCCTTTTACGTGGAGCCCTCCCCGGTCTCTCGCGATTCCTGGCCACTGGACGCTTGCCCTCTGCCTCCTGCTAAGGTCTCCATCCAAAGAGAACCTTTTTCAATCTTGACATTTTTTTTTTCTTTTCAGACCAAAAAGAAGAACCCACTTCACCCAGCTGTCTTGGGTTCCCTCTGAGAAGCCATCCTGATTGACTGAAAGATAAGGCTAAACTCTAGCAAGTTGAAGAGCTCTTGCAAGAAGCCTTTGAGGCAGAGAGAAGTGGGGAGGCCCTATAGCCTCCAGCCTGGGCAGCCCACTGTACCTGGAGCCACCTGGAATAACACTTTGCTTCACCATTGCTCCCGGGTCTACAAGCCATCCATCCCACCCGTCCTGGTTTCTCCTGTGTTGTCTGAGCTGAGATTCCTCTGAGATGGAAGTCCCATCTCCTGTCTAATAAAGGCTCTTGAATACTGACCAACAGTACTAGTGGTAGTGGATGTACCTGGGCAGGGGAGGGGCTGAATGAGAGGAGGGCAGTACCGGGCTCCCTCTAAGAGACCAATGCTATAAAAGCCACCATTGCAGCAAAAGGGGGAGGCCTCACTAAGAACTCCCACCTGTGCGGGATGGGTTGGGAAGGAAAGATCTCCTTGCCTCCTTCCACCTCTCTGATCCATCCCAAGGACCCTGGGAACACCACCCATGATCTGGTCAGTCCCAACTCAGAGCAGTGGGCTGACGCTACCAGCCAAGGAGGCCCCTAGGTACCACCCCAAGGACCAAGAGGATGGGAGAGGGTGGGGTTGCTCCCCCAGAGTCCCTGTGTGGGAGGTCACCGGATGGCCCTCTGTCTCAGCCACCAAGGGACACATCCTTAGAAATGTCCTCCAGGGTTTGAACAGACCAGAGAGAAAGAGCATCCCTGCTTCACAGGGCCACCCACTGCTGCTTCCTCTCTGTCCACTCTCAGTAGAGGCAGAAGGGGGTGAATATGCTTAACAAGAGGGATTCAGGTTAGACAGCAGGTAGGACTTCCCAACAACACCTGGGAGGGAACCTGAGGGAGCAGGGGAACCACAGCAAGAAGGAACTGTGCTCTTGGCCTCATTTGCCCCATAACACACCTGCATAAAACATGCTCCCCCAAAAGATAGCGCCCCGCCCCCTCCAATCTCTAGAGAGTTCCTGCTGGAACAGAGTCCAGAGAGCCAGCTCCTTTTAAGCCTTCTACCACTCCCTAAAAAGTCCTTCCTTCCATCTAACAACAATCCCTCCATGGAACTATAGCTGGAATCCTGGGATTTTTCTAAATAAAAAGGCTTAAGATAATACACATGGTTCAATTCCAACAGCACAAGAGGGAAAGTACGCCTCTTACCCTCCCCTGTTCCCAGCCACCCACCTCCTCTCCCAAGAGGCAACCACTGGTGCCTATGTCCTCCCTGAGATACTCTGCGCATCCAAGCACGTATGTCTACACACCCCTCCCCTTCCATTTAAACACTGACCACAGCATTTTTAGCTCCTCTAGACCAGGGCTCCTAGCCTCAGGTCAAGATGAACCACAGGGGGATCCTTGCATCTGCTGAAATTGCATACAGAATGCTGGCTAGGCACCTGGGCATGATTTCCAGGAAGAAGGGATGCATTAAGAGCCACCTGTTCTAGCCCAGCTCCTCATTTTACAGAGGAAACTGAGGCCAGAGAGGGGAAGGGCTGTGTCCAGGGTCCTCAGCATAGTGGAGGCCCATGAGGAGAATTCCAAGCTCCCCTAACCTACATTCCAAGGAGCCCCAGGATCCCCCACAAGGACAGGGTCTAGGAGGGCAGATTGAGGCCAAGGATGCACCCAGGAAAAGGCAGTTCCATTTGTATCACAATCTGGCATATTTAAGGGGCGGAGCCTGGGCTCACCAGGTCAGGCAAGTGCTTCTGAAGTTCCCAGACCTCCTTTCAGGATCCTTCCCACTGGGCAGCCTTGCAAGGACCCATTGCAGCCCTGGGGTCAGCCCCCAGAGGAGGAGGGGTGAATGGAGACAGGGTCTGATCTGGGATCAGCAAGAAGGAAGTTGCCCAGGTCTGCCCTCCCCCTCCCGCTGCTTTTGTTTGGACCCTGGAGCCTAAGCATCAACCTTCTATGGCTTCCTTACCCTCTGGGTTTTGGGGGGCCTGGGCAGGGAAAAGCAGCCCTCTGCCTCCATTAGTGGCCTGGCCTCCTGGCTTGGAAAGGAGGCTCCTGGTGAAGGAGCTGGGGCGGCACGAGGAGGTGGGAGGAAGGACTTATCTGAGCACAGGAAAAGAAAGCCGGACACTAGTGACAGCAGGTGGGAGAGGAGCCACAGAGGGTGGGCTGCCTTTTGGAAACAGAATGGCCCAGACCCAGACAGGGGCAGAAGGGGTGGGGAGGGACCCCTCCCTCAACAGGGATGCCAGGACTGGGCTGGGAGGGTCCAGGCAGACACTTAAGAATCTGCTCTCAGAGTCCCACTGAGCATATGCAGATGAGGTCTGTCTGTATGCAAATGAGACCGTCTGTATGCAGATGAGGGAAGAGGGCATTCTCTTCTCAGGGTTACCATAGAGCCCAACCCTACCCCCTTCCCTCAGGGCCCCAGGTGCAGGGCAGCCTGCGAAGAGGCCAGGCCTGGGGAGGAGCAACCTGCAATAGAAGGTTAGACTTCAGGAAGAACTTACCAAAGGAAAATCCTGTGAAATGAACTGTAGAGGAAATGAGGAATATAGAGGGGCTGCTGCGAGAGCCAGGCAAAAAAGATGGGGGTGGACTGTGAAAGAACATCTCAGTCACCCAGAAACGCAGGCAGACTGCAGAAAGCTTTGAAAGGGAGGCAGGAAAAAAAAGAATTTCGATTGAGTATCCACTTTGTGCCAGGTCCCACATGGAGTGTCTTCCACTGTCTCACTATTCCCGGTGATAACCCTGTGAGGCCTTTCACAGATGAGGCCCAGACAGACTGACAGGTCCAGGTCACACAGTTTGCAAATGGCAGGGCCCTGGGCTGTCTGACTCCATGGCAGGCAGCCACGGCTTAGGATCTCCTTACTCCTCCCTTCTGGCAAGCCGCTCCTCCTAACCTGAGGGGAACTGAAGGGCCTTAGGGGTTGGGAGGCTGTGCCTGAGTGAGGAGTGCTGCTACCTGCTGAGGGGAGGTCTGGCTGGGTCTCAGGCCCAGAGAGGGCCTGCCGAGGGCTAGGAACTGGCTGTGGAAGGTAGGGTGTGGCTGTGAGGGTAGCTGAGTGGGCAGAAGCCGGGAGGGGGACATCAGGGCTGGGAAGGACGCCAGGGATAATACGGTGGGGGAAACTGAGGCCCACAGGGATTGGGAGGGTTGCCCTCCTCACTCAGCAGATCCAGGTCCAAGCTGGGCCTGAACCCAAGGCACTGTGCCCCCAGCCCAGGGCCCCTTTCTGGGAATGCAGAGGCTGGGAGTCGGGGCGTCTTGGAGAATAGCCTCTCCTCTTCCTTTGGTGGCCCCTGGTCCCCCACATCCCATGGTGTAGCCAAGGCCTTTGTGGGGAAGCCGTGGGGAAGAGAGGCCCCTTGTTGGCCCATTCATCGTGCTGGAGGCTTGGCCAATGCCAGCCCAGGCACCGGCTGGGCTCTCCTTCCTGGGGGTGCCAGCCGGCCCCCACCCACTGCCACTGCCCGCTCAGCTCCCCAGCTCTGGCGTTTCCTGGAGCCTCAGGGCTTTGGCCCTGGTCCCGGCTGAAGGATGGCGGGGAGCCCCAGCCCCCGCGTCCCCCGCACCTCGCCTTTCACATGCTGGCACCAGAGCCGTGGGAACGCTGGACGGCAGCTGGGCACCGGTGCCCGGCTCTGCCCACCCCCAGCCCGGCCGACCTCAGAGAGGGGAGAGGAACAGGCTGCCCCAAAAAAAGCCCCCTCCAGGATGGGGCCCTAGAAATCCTTAGCACTAATTATGAATCTGGGGACAAACAAGGCATTTGCAAGTCAATTAGTGACAGAACTTTCCCAGGAAAGAGCTTCATCCAGGCTCAGCTTCAGACAGGGCCACATGCTGGGTCATCTTGTCCCTCCCCCTGCCTCTGCCCTGCTCAGAGCTCAGGGACAGAGGCCGCCCAATGTTCTGCCAGTTCCTACGTGGCGGAGGGTCTCAGAGCCCTGATGGGCAACGAGGGGCAGGAGGGCAAGGCTGCACTCTGCTGGAGGTCACTATAGCGCTGCCACCAGGAGACATCCTGTCAGGGCCCTGGCCTCAGTTCCACCTGTGACAGAACCTGGCTGCTCCTGGATGGAATTGCCAAGGAGACAGCTGGCCCGGACAGGGTGGCATGGATGGGTTGACAGGAAAATAGAAGTCATTGTGAAAGGGCCAGGGGGAGATGCTACCCGGAGGACACAAAGAAACCAGGACAAGAGGAGACGAAGGGAGAGACAAGTGGTCCCAAGCATCTCAGCTCGTGCCCAGGCAGGAGGCACATAATCCGAGGGGGCTCAGCCACACACATGGGAACTTCAGGCGGACTAGCCGGCCATCTGGGGCCACTTCCCATAGAGAGGGCGACAGAGCCCGTGAGGCGGCTGCTCCCAGGCGGGGAGGCCTTTAGCTGGGAGAGGGGCTCTCTGCTGAGAGGACCCCTTAATTGGGGGAAGAGAGTGAGGGAAGGGGCTATTTGGGGCAAAAGCCCTAGAGCCAGCCTCGACATCTGAGGGAGATTAAGGGATTATAATTAAAATGCATTTGAGGGACTCCAAGCAGGTGGGTTGGGGCTGGTGCTAACGATCTAATTGCTGCCTTTAGCCAGGACTTTAGCCAGGGCCTGGCTGCTGGGGCTCGGTAATGAGTGGGGGTGGGTTCCTTTTAAAGGAGGGTGGGCGAGAAGAGGCGGAGTTGAGGGGCCAGGAGGGGCAGTCTTTCTCTCCACTGTGAACACCTCAGCTCACAGGGTCCTGTGCCCCGGTGAGGCTCCCCCTACTGCTCTCCCTGAGAAACCAAGGGGAAAGCTGCGGCTCAGTGGAATTCTGGGAGACCTGGAGAAGAATCTGGGGGGCCAGGAGTGAGCAAAGAGGATACTTACGTTCCCACAGAGAGGGGACATTGAGACGGGGATGGTTAGGGTGTGCTGGGAACAGTTACAACGCCAACACGAACTGCAAACGTACTCTGTGTCGAGCATTGTACAAAACACCCTATAAACTGATTTCACCCTCACAACCATGGTAAAGTAGGTCTCCCCCTCGGGACTAGGGCTGGGCCCAGCCCCCTGGCTAAGCAGACGCCAGGGGTCCCACTGACCAGGGGTGGCTCCTTTCTAGGAAGGGACAGATGAACAAACCCTCTCTAGACCCTGAGAGACCTCAGGCTGAGGGGCAAGAGCATGCAGATTGTAGCCCAAAGACCCCGGACTCTGGGAGTCCAACCTGACCGAGGTGGTGCCGAGCCCCTCCTGCCTCGCATGTAGAAGGCACACTAGGGACCTGGACACACATCAGGTGTCACACCGCTAAGCCTTTGCATATGCTGTTCCCTCTCCTTGGAAAGCCATCCCTTCTGCTCCGGTTCTGCCCTTCTGAGAGATCTTCCTCTCCCCTGCAACCCCTAGATCCCCTAAGAGGTAAGGGTTCTCTCTGGCCCCCTAGAGCCTGGCTGAGAAGGTGCTTACCACGCATTTAGGAAACAAATGAATGGCCTGGTGAGGGGCCGGTGTTTACTTTTATAACTAAATGTCTGAGCAGCTCTGGGAGGATACAGGCGAGACCAGAAACATTAGTTGCCTCTGGGATGGGAACTGGGTGGTGGAGACCCGGATGCAGGAGGGAAACTTTACTGTGTGGTACACCCTTTTGGGCCTCTAAAGTTTTATGCCCTTAAAGTGAAGAAATTACTGGGAACCTCCCTGGTGGTCCGTGGTTAAGACTACTTGCTTCCACTGCAGGGGGCATGGGTTCGATCCTTGGTCAGGGAACTTAAATCCCATGTGCTACGTGGCCAAATAAATTATTATTATTATTATTTTGGCTGTGTTGGGTCTTTGCTGGGCGGGCTTTCTCTATTTGCCGTGAGGGCGGGGTGGGGGGCTACTCTTCATTGCGGTGCGCGGGCTTCTCATGGCGGTGGCTTCTGTTGCGGAGCACGGGCTCTAGAGCACAGGCTCAGTAGCTGTGGCACACAGGCTTAGTTGCCCCGCGGCATGTGGGATCTTCCTGGAGCAGGGCTCAAACCCATGTCCCCTGCATTGGCAGGCGTATTCTTAACCACTGTGCCACCAGAGAAGCCTCAAATAAATAAATAAATATAATTAACATTTTTGTTGTTGCTTTTTGTTTGTTTGTTTTGTTTGTTTTTATTGTGGTATGCGGGTCTCTCACTGTTGTGGCCTCTCCCGTCGCGGAGCACAGGCTCCGGACGTGCAGGCTCAGCGGCCGTGGCTCACAGGGCCCAGCCGCTCTGCGGCATGTGGGATCTTCCCCGACCGGGGCACGAACCCGTGTCCCCTGCATCGGCAGGCGGACTCTCAACCACTGCGCCACCAGGGAAGCCTCAAATAAATAAATGAATAAATAAATAAATAAATAAAATTAACATTTTAAAAAGTGAAGAAATTATTATTCAGAAATAAATCTAATTTAAAATAATTACTGCATCTTTTTTGAAAGCTTGGGAAGGACAGTGGGTTTTTTTGGTTGTTTCTTTTTTGTTTTTTTTTTAACATCTTTATTGGGGTATAATTACTTTACAATGGTGTGTTAGTTTCTGCTTTATAAGAAAGTGAATCAGTTATACATATACGTATGTTCCAAGGACAGTGTTTAACCCCGAAGGCCACAGCGTAAGAGAACCCCTGAGACTCCTCACTGGGGAGGTAGCGGTGCAATTTCAGTTCCTTCTCTCTACCTCCCCCTTCTCTCAACCTGCCCCTGCCTCCTCCCAGGGCCTGGTCCCTGCGCCCCACACTCCACCGGGTCCTCTAAGAGCATTTCAGTGTTGGCCCAGGGAACAGAAGCGCCCCCTCCCTATCGGGTGGGCATTGCGGGCAGAGCCCCTGGATTCTCACTAGCCCTGCACAGCGCAAGTCACTGAAGCTCCCCAAGCCAGCAGCTGCCCCTGTGAACATACAGTGACGGCCTGGCTGCTCTCACCTGGAGAGGTCTGAGGGCGGCTGCCCGCCCTCCTCTGCCCATGCCCGAGGGACGCTTGCTGCCCAGCCCCAGCCGTGGGCCCTGCTATCTGCTGTGTGCTCTCTCCCAGGACACCTCCTGTCTCTGCGCCTCCTTGTCCCATCTGGGGCATGGGTGTATCCCTGCCCTTCCTCCCCCTGTATGGCTGAGCTGAGGATGAAGGAGCTCTGGGCACCCAGTCTTAGCATTCTTATCTGAAAAATGGGGATACAAACAGTAGCTATGTGCCAGAGCTGTTGGGGGAATTAAATGAGATAATGTATGTAAAGTGCTTGGCGCGGCGGGGCACGAAGTGGGGGCTCATAAATGGTGGCTGTTATTATAGTTATTAAATGGGAGGGACCCTGCAAAATGTGCTAGCCTGGGGAAGGGACTCGTCATTATTGCTCTGGCTGGGAATAATGAGGCCTTGTGGTAATAGCCCCTCGCACTCCCAGGCCCCTCTGACAAAAGGACGCAGCGGCTGCGGACGGCCCGACAAAGTGAGAAGTGAATGGTACATAATGGGACACTTAGGGGCTTAGCCCAGGCTGTGGGGCGCTGGGAAGGACCCTCCGGCTGTGGCTCCAGGTGCTGAAGGACCCCACAGGCCGGAAACCCAAGCCGATGGGCCGCCCTTTCTTTGCTTCAAGGCGGCTTGGCCAAGAGCCTTCAGCCGCAAACCCAGGTTATCCGGGCCTTCGCTAATATGGACAAAGCGGCCCTAAGTGGCAGGTGCCGCTCTGTGTGCCAGGGCACCAGCCTACACCAACAGACCCCAGGACCTCAGGCCTCGTGAGGCTACTGTGGGAGACCAACATGAATCCAAACAAATACTCAAAATAGGTAGAGATGCTGATGAATGATCTGAAGAAAAATAGGAAGGGAAAGGGAACATAAGGGCTGGAGTTGGGGTGGTGAATTCAACTTAAAATAAGGTGCTTCCGGAAGGCCAGGTTTTGTCCAAACTTTTCTTGTGGAAAATGTTAAATAGATGCAAAAATAGACTAATCTAATGAACCCCCATCTACCCCTCATCCAGCTTCAACAACTGCCAGTCGTTCCATCTGCACCTCCACCTACTCTCCCCCACCTCCAGGTTTTTTAGGAAACCCCAGACTTCTCCTTTCATGGAGGATGTGATTTGAGCAAAGACCAAAGGAGATGAGGAAGCCAGCCACGGGGTCATTAGGGAGGTGAGCATTCCAGGCAGAGGGAGCAAGTGCAAAAGCCCTGTGCCTAGGACTGGAAGTTCAGGCTCTAATCTCAGCTTTGCCTCTACTGGCTGTGTAAACTCACACGAGTCCCTTAACTGCTCCGAAACTCAGTTTTATCATCTGTGAAATGAGGCTGATGCCCTCAGCCCACAGGGAGTTTGTAGAGGTGGAATGAGAATCTCTGTGAGTGTTTTATAAAGTAGAGCAACACGCCAGGATCAAGGTCTACTCTCAGAAACTCAGTGTCTTGGTGGAGGTGACGCAAGGCCCCAGGGTACCCAAGACTAGGTGGGGGTTAGGAAGGGGGTCTGGGGGTTTCCTGCAGAAGGTTACCCCCAAACTTAGTGTAGCAGGCTACGGTGATGGGGAGGGGGCTTGAGCTCAGAGCTAGGCCATGTCTGCTGGCCTCCCCCTCACCCCCACCCCCATGGATGGGCTACAGGATCCCAGGCTTCTGGAAACAAGAGAAGGGCCAAAGGCCTGAATGGCCAACTGTTCTCTGAGGAGGCTTGGCCCCCTCTAAAGACCCTTATCACCACATCCACCTCCCTCCCAGGGTGATTATCACCCAGAGGGGCCTTTCCTGGGGGACACAAAGAGACCCTCCACTCCCATCCTCTAGGCAGGATAATGGGCCATTCACACTGAGGGGACCCCAGCCCCACACCTGGCCCTCTCAGGCAACCCCCGACAGCCCCATTGTCCCAGGCCCGCCTTGCACACTGGTGTCAGTGGCAGGGAAGCCCTAGCCCCCAGCTGGAGCGCTCCTGGACTTCCCCCACCTCCCCAGCCGCCTGGACTCTGGGCTCGATCTGGGGGGAGGTGGGCCCACCATTCATCCCACACCCGCTCACTCGGAATTTCACTCCTCTCGAAAGTCCTTACAGAGCGATGGGAAAATGGAAGGGAATAATTAGGAAAATCATTAACGTCTCAAGGCCCATCTGAGAGGGATTAAGGGATTAAAAGGCTTCCAACCAATCTCTCCTACTTTAAGGTTGTTGGAGGGGTTTTGTTTCCAGGACTTCTTTTTCCTCTTCTCTTTTCCTGGATTGGGGGACACTAAAGTCTTGGTGGATTCTTCCTTCAAAAGCTGCAGGAAAGTGTCAAGACAGTAAAATCCGCGTGGAGAAGAATGGGGAAGAGCAGGTGTGTGGGGGAGGGTCCCTTCCCAAGCTCTCCTGAGCCGCCTTGGGCCGCCTTTCCGGACATGGGCGGGGAGGGAGGGGTGCAGCGGCCAGGCTGGGCCGGAGGGGAAGCCCAGACAGGCCTGCTGAGAGCGGACCGGCTCCCTTGGAAGGCCCCTGAGAGGCCCAGCCCTGCATGCCAGGCCACATACACCTCCTCCGAGTCCTGGCTGACTGGGTCCAACCGAGGCAAAATGGGCCAGAGGCTCCATGCCACACATCCTGCTCTGGAAGCCCGAGGCTGGAGGTCAGAGAGGAGGGAGCGGGGCGGGAAGGCTGAATCAACAAAGCCTTTTACTGTTTGCAGTAAGCAACATACAGCCGCTGTCCTTGAGCAACGCATGGTCCAGTGGGGGTGAGCAGGTAAAAATGAATAGCTCGTTACAACACACCGTGAGGCTGGCTGAAGTGTGAAAGGGGGTGAGGGGGTCTACAGAGGAGGCAGACCTCAGCCAGTCTGGAGGGATTTGGGACAGTGCCCTGGAACGGTGATTTATTTATGAGAGGATCCCTAAGGCCTGGCACCTGGTAGGTACTCAGCAACTGTGAGGTAAATGCTCCACTCGGATGCATCACCCCCTTTTATATGGAGTGTCTCACTGAAATGGTCCCCCTCACCTGGCTCAAGGCAAAGCCGGTATTTGGGTTGCTGGAGAGCAGAGGGGCACGTTAGGGGATGGCCCAAGCTCTCCCTAGAGTCTTCATGAGCTCCATCCTGACGCAGCCCTGAACATTCTGGGGAAGAAAGATACTGGCAGCACGTGGCTCACACAGTGCCCGCCCCCCCCAGCCAACACACACACTCGCGGTTCCAGTTTGAGGGCACCCTGGAGTGAAGGCGGCCCCTCCATTTCTCTGGAAGGCTCAGCTAAACCCCCTCCGAACTTCTGTACCCACCAACCCTTGCCTCGAAGACCTGAAGCCTGGTGGGGCAAAATGGAGGCAGGTGGGAGCCATCCGGAGCCAGCACCTCGCCAGCGGTGCGGGTGATAGATGCTGGCGGCTACAGCCCTCTGCAGCATTAATAACCACGTTTACAAATGGTCTTAATTAGCAGCTGCCAACAAGAAGCCCGGTACTAATTCCACCAATAATCGAGGCTTGCGGGGTGCGGACAGGAATGCGAGTGAGGGGATGGATGGCTTGCAGACCCTGTGCATAGCTTGCAGATACCGTGCAGCTGTAGGGTCCAGCTACAGCTGAGGCCAGCTGAGTGGCTGGAGGGCTGGGAAGAAGGGGGACACTGCCCCCACCGGCTCCCACACCAGGGTTCCTTGACCCCCCACGGCGTAGCCTCCTCAGATGGTCTTGGGATAAAATGAAGCGTGAGGAATTGCAGGGAGGAGGGGAGATCTCTGTCTGCGCCGTCAGAGCCAGAACCCAGACAGCAGCCTGTGGGATGAAGGCGAGCATGTAAAAGCCCAAGTGAAATGAGCTAGAAGGGGATTGGGAACAAGCCCCACAGTGTCCTGGAGCCACATTCCTTGCTCTGGGGAGACGGAGATGGATGGTGCTGAGCTGGGAAGGAGGGGACACTAGGGTTGGGGGGGGCAGCTTCTCCAGCTGAGGGCTCCCCTGCCAAGACGAGCAGGGTGGGAAAAGCGAACTTAAGAATCCAGTCGATGCCCCAGCACAACAAAGCCCACTTCCTCTCTCAGCCTCAGAGCCAAGATGGGTCTGCTTGGGTCCTGCCCAGGGACCTTCCAGAGACCATCCGGAGCAGGCCCAGAGAGCTCCAGAAATCCAGGCCAAAGAGAGAGAGGGCCCCCTTCAGAGCAGGTATCTCTGGTCCAACCTCTTCTGGGGACCACCTGCAGATGTCCTGGAAGAGAAGAGGGAGGGTCATGGGAGCAAGGATGTGTTCTGGGGCTCAGGCGGGTGGAGCCTCTAGCCATGTGTGGAGACGTGCGGGGACCTGGGTTTGGCTTCTTTCAGATGTGGCTTTTGGAGTCCCCGGAGGGGTTTCCATGAGGCTGGGCAGCCCCAGGTCAGAATGTTTTGGAGGGTTCCAGGTTGGAGCAGAGACCCATTGAGGAGTTGGAGGAGGGCCCACTTCCAAAGGTGGGGAGTGGGGGTGGACAGAACTCTGGCTGCTTCCCTGGCACCATAAAATGCCTCAGCTCTCAGCCCACATCCCCTGACCCCAACTTTCCTCTTATCTGTCTCCCAAATGCTATCCCAGGAGGCCAGGCTCCACTGCCCGCACTGCACCTCCACCTCCCCAGAATGGAGTTGCCATGCATGTTGTACCTGGATCTCGTCACAGAGGCCAGGAGGACAGAAGGAAGTGCTTCGTCTTAGTGAAAGCCTGGGCCAAACCAGAAATGAACAGGCCTCTGAGGCAGCACTAGAAGCCCTGCTTCCTGGAAGACTGCCTGCCCTACCAGCATCTTCTCCCTCCTCTCCCCATTCAACTCCCTCCTGCCTTACTGGAACTGAAAACCTGGACTTCCTGGGACAGTTCTCCTTTTGACGTTGCCCCGATTGATTTTGTCCTGAAAACCTTATGAGTCTCAGAAGCATCATTGTTTCAAGGGCCCAGGTACCATCTCTGAAAAAGCTCCCACCTGAGTGGCATCAGCCCTTGATTATGAGCCTGTGTGGGAGTTTAGGAAAGGTGGAATCAGGTCCTGCACCTCGCAGAGCCAAAAGCCCAGTTACTAGAGCTCAGCCTGTAAGCACCCGAGAGCAGAGGCCAAGTTCCCAGCTAGAATGGACTCTGCTTCCAGCATAGAGTCCCTTGCCTACTATCCAGTGTTGGGCCGATACCATCTGTTAGATGGGCACAAGCTCCTGGGCTGGGGTTAGAGGGATGCACGTTTCACTTGTGGGAGGGGACTTTCTGTGGCAAACCACTCCCCCGCACCTCTGCATCACTGGAGAAGTTTCTTTCAGTCCTGCATGGCTAGGGTTTCTCCCAGTAAACGGTGGGGCTTCTTAACTGGTGGTGGCAGCAGAAGGAAGCAGGAAGGAGGCCTGGACTGGGCCTGGGGCTCATGAGTCACAGAGAGTCCCTCGGGGGCATCTCTGTCCAGTAACCTGCTTTGGGGAAACTGTGAGTATTTCCCTCAAGGTTCTGGAAGGGAACTGGATCCAGACACACCTCTGGTCAATGTAATGTGAAAAAATGGATGGAGATGGAGAGGGCAGTTAACAGGTAGGGAGGATGGGAAGAGCATCACCTATAGGCTAGGTTTAATCTCCAAGAGACGAGGCTCAGAAATGAACTGATTTGTGTGAGTGGGGTGCCAAGTTGGGGGCCCACCAAGGTCTGACCCCAAAGTCAAGGCTCTCTGGGGAGAGGAGTAGGTATGCAGGGGACAGGTGACCACCCCTCCTTGGCCCCAAGGCCTGGTTTGGGTCGCCTTCATCCTTCCTCCCCGGGCTGGCGAACTCCGATCGGCGATCAGACGGCGGCACGGAGACAATAGCGCTCTGTCCCGGGCGGGCGCTCCGGGAAGACAGCTCATCCCTATGCAGGGACGGCCTCCCCCACCCGGGCCTGGCCGCCAGCCCCTTTCAGGCGGTGGAAGCCGGGGCGGCGGCAGAGGGGGATTCTCACAGGCCGTTGGACATTTGCATAGCCCGCTCGCCCGCCCGGAGACATTGGCCCGCATTGTTCCCGGGCGGCGGCGGCAGCGCCGGCGGGCGCACGGGCCGGGGCGCGCGGGGCGGCGCGGAGGACCCGGCTGGGAGCGGGCGGGAGGACCAGACAAAGGAGACGGGGCGCGCAGAGCCGGGCGGGGGAGATCGTGACGGTGGGAGAGAAATATTGGGGTGAGGTGGGGCGGGGGACGCGGCTGCCGAGTTAGTCTGTCCCGGGACCGCCACCGACCCCCACTTCGGACACCCACGCCGTGTCTAATTCCTCCCTGAGCTGGGGCCACCATGCGCCGTGATTTGAATCCCAATAACGGAGCATCTCAGGCCTTCCCCAGGCTATGCAGGTTCAGGGCGCCAGGTCCTCCAGAGGTCAGAGGAGCAGCTCCTAGCTCCTGGCCCGGCCCAGGGGGCTCTGGCCACACAGGCACAGAAGCACCCTGAGGCGCATGGGGAACCTTGGACCTCCCAGCCAGATGTCTGGGCAGGAAGCTCTGTTGTCGCCCACACATACTTGTGCCAAGCCCTTACAGCTCCACCTCCAGAAACCCTTTCCTAATGCCTCTGGCTCTGCTGGCTTGACACTGACCCCAGCGCAGCCAATCTTCCCCATCAGTGGGGCCCTGGGAGGTGAGCAGCGGCCCAGTGTCCTCATCCATCATTGTCCCCAGAGCTCAGGCACTGGGGCTGGACAGACGGAGTTCATGAGTGGGCAAGTGTCTGATTGTCCTGCATTGAGAGTGATAATGGCGGTGATCAGAGGGGCTGTCCCTGAGGGGCAGAGGCCTCATTGTCCTGAAGGGGTGAGGAAGGAGCTCCCTTTGCCCCTGTCCCCGCCATCTCCTTGACCTGTTCATTGTCACCCTGTCAACCCAGCCTGAATGGATGGGCCACCGTGTGGGGAACCAATGGTGCTGAGCCAGGGGCTACAGGAAAGATGGGGGAGGGGCTCAGTCTTGGTGAAGCAGAGAGGCTCCAAGGATACCTGTCTTCCCTGCCCTCTGAGCTCCCTGCCTGAAAGCAGTAATGGGACGATCACCCCCAGACCCAAACCAGTAATGATGGCTCAGTCCATCATTTGGACCGAACAATCTATGGACTGCCCACCAGGGTGCTAGGCACTACAGGAAAAGCTGGGGGAGGGAGAGGAGGAAATGCAGAGGGAAAAACCAAGGGCCTGGTTTAGGAGAGTTCAGTCCAGGACAGAGTCCCCTGAGCCATGAAGCCAGGGTGCTGGATCTTGTAGTAGAGCTCAGCAGCGTCTCCCAGGCCATGAGAGGCTCTATGGGGGTGATGGAGCCTGAACTATCTGGTTAGGGGATATTCAGGGCCATCTCTTGTCGGGCAGCCATCACCCTTTCTCAGGGATCTCTTGGTGGGCCACCCTAGGAACTGTAGCCTTTCCTCCCTTAGATGCTGGCTGGGTAATTGCCCTCTCCCAGGGAGGGTTCAGTTGTCACTTCTCCAGGAAGCCTCCCTGGATTGAGATGGTAGCAATGACCAGCCTAGGCTAGAGCAGCCCCTTTCTGTCAAGCCTGGAGGAGATTTGGTTGTGGTCAAGAAAGAACCAGAGTAGAAGGAAAGGATCAAGTGGGAAAATGTTGGTGGTATGCGTAGTAAATGAATACTCGTAGCCTTTCCCACCCAGGAAAAGCAAGGGCAGGGAGGGTCTTATCCTTAAGTCTCTCCTTCCTATAAGTCTTTCAGATCTCTGTTTGAGGGCTGCTCAGGGAGCTCAGGGGCAGAACAGGTCAGCTGGCTGTACCTGGATCCATGCAGACAGAGGCAGAGCGATGGCTCTGCAGGGTGAAATGGGGGATGGGCCTCTGCTTGCCCGGACTCCCTCCCAGCAGGGGCTGACAGGACAGGGTACCTTTTTGCAATCTCAGCAGTCATCCTGACTCAGCACAAGGATCTCCCTCCAACATACTTACCCCAGCCAGCAATGGTCAGGGGAGGCTGTGGAGGGAGGGGAGCTCAAGGGGAGGGTTATACCAAATATATTTGGGCCACATGGGCAGGGGTGGTTCCCATGGGGCACTTCTCTCTCAATCGCTCTCCTTGTTCCTCAGCTTTTCCTCAACTCTGTGCTTGACCTCTTTCCCCAGCCAGACTCAGTCCCTTCAGCTACCGTGAGGATGGAGCCTCGTGGCGGCACCTTTTGCCCCTGTCCCAGAACTAGGCCTCAGCAATCCCTCCTTGGGTTCCTAGGTGTGCATGGGTTTTGGTTTTGAGGAAGAGGTCTCTAGTCATGCTCACTCCTGCCAGAAGAGTGGGGAAGAGCAGGAGAGGGTAGAAGGGGGGGTCCCAGTACTTTGGGGCTGGGAAAGGAGCTCTGGTCTACTGGGAGGATGGATTCTCTGTTGAATGAGAGATCTGGAATGACATGTGGTAGGGACTGGGAGCTCAGAAAAGTCTTGTGGCATGAATAGTGAGGACCAGAGCTGAAGCAGACAGGGATGCCGTTAGGCTGTAGGAAGGACTTCCCATTCTTGGTAGAGGATGGAGGGGCAAGAAAGGCCGCGTCTTCCTCTGCTGGGTCTGGAGCGCCCTCTGGTGGTCAGATGGCTTCAGGCTGACGGAAGCCCCATTCTCTGCAGCAACTCATTTGCCCTTCCTAGTCCCCACTCCTCAGACTCGGGACAGGGACATAAGTTGGTGCCTGGGGGCTGGCTGCTTCCAGCTTCTGAGGCGTTAGTGGCAAAGAACTCCTTATGCCCCTCTTAGTCCCAGCAGGGGCCCTTTTCCTACTCTGTTCAGAGGCCACCCAAGTTGAGGGTCAGAGTGGCAGCCATTCTGGAATAGCAAGAGCTCTCCAGGAGCCTGAGCTGTCTGTCCCATGACGAACACACACTTGCTGGAGGAGAATGAGCTCCCTGTCTCTGGATGCAGGTAAGCCCAGTCTGGGCATCCACCTAGCAGAACACGGCATCCTAGGGGGAATTCCATGGACCCAGGGAGGCAGGATATTGTCACCACTAAGGTCCTTTCTCACCCGAGGTTCCAACATTGTGAGTTAGATCGTAGGAGGAGCCCCCCAAATCCCAAGTGCACAAAAAAAGGAGTGAGAGTCCTCGGTGACCGTGGTATTTATCACCCTCAGAGAGCCAGGCCCTGGCTCAGGCTTCACTGTAACGGAGTGATGCTGGTCCAGTGAATCAGCAGTCACTTGGGTGCCTCACTTGCAGGGCGTGGGGTGGTGGGGTGGGGCTGTGTGAGGCTCTCCCCTCACCACACTAGTTGCAGCCCCTCCCCCAATGCTGCCTATGGTAAGGAGGCTCCTTCCGGCTCCTGTCTTCTTTCTTGCAGCAGAAGTGATGGGAACTAGAAAAGAAAAGCTTCCCAACGGCAGCCAGCCATCGTATTCTAAAAGCAGAGCGTCCTTTCAAGGCCTGGAAGCAAGTTAGGCCCGAGTCTCCAGTTCCTCTGCCCTCAGAGGTCCCTGGGCTAAATCCTCATGCTCCCCAGGCACCTGGAGGGCAAGGATAGAGGAGCAAGGTGAAGGGGCAGCTCCAGGGGGCTGGAGACCACAGCTCAGGGGGGGGACCGCAGAGGAGAAGGAGCAAGCGAGGAAGGAAAGAGGCGGGTTGGATCAGAGGAGGTGCGGCAGGGAAGGGAAGGTTGGAGGGTGAGAGAGCCCTATGGGCCTGAGGGGCTGCAGCCACATCTCACCTCCCAGTAAACCTGGTCCTCGTAGCACTGGGAGTCTGGCGGGGAGTCCAAGAAGGGCAGCCTCAGCAGGAGCCCTGGTGGCAGTAGGGGATCATGTGTGAGGCTTTTTGCCACCCCCATAGGGGAGACTGCCACTCAACACCACCAGGCACAGAGGAGCCAAGAGGCATGAGGTCAACGTGATGCCTGGCACAGGCAAATCACAGCGGTATTTATCGAGCACCAACTTTTGCTAGGCCCTATGCAAAGTGCTTGACAAGCATTGCCCTCCTTAAGCAACCACAGCAACCCTGCAAGGTGAATATGATCCCTCTGTTACAGAGAAGGGGGTCAAGGCTTAAAGAAGTTAAATAACTTATTCAAGTTGGCACAGTTGGGAATGGACCAAATAGTGAGTCTGTCATGAACCACAGCTCATAAGCCTTCTGTGGCCGCCTATCCAGGAGGGGTGCAGAAAGTGTTTATTGAGTAAGTAAGTAATTAAATGAATGAATGAGCTGAACCTTGTTTGAGAATGAAAATCTCAGGGTGGGAGCAGGAGGGTGGGGATACTCAATCAGACGTTTTATTCTGAAGGCCAAAAGGACTAAGGCCAGATATCAGGAAGGACTGCCTGACCTGGCGTCAGTGGGCAGGCTGCCTCTGTGGAAGGTTTTTGTGCTGCAGCCTAGTGATGAGGCAGGCAGGGCTCTTCCCTCCCTGCCCCTGCCTACACGCTTCAGGGCCTTAGCCTGAGGTTTGGCTGCCCTCTAGTGGGCAGAGGGAGCAGCACAGGGAAGCCACAGAGAGGAGGGATCTGTCAGTCCCTAGCAAGCTTCCCACCTTCCCTTGGCATTGGAAGGGAGCAAGTACCCACTTTGTCCTACTTATCTGGAGGAAGTTACCCCTTAAATGTACAACCCCACCCTGCACCTGGCACAAAGTAGGCGCTCAACAGATACCTGTGAGTAAATGAATGGTAGGGGGATGGGATGCAATATCCCTTCCTCCAGAGAAACCCCCTCCTCTGTCTTCTGCCCTCCCTGGAGCTCCTGCCAACGCCCATTCCCC
>NW_006785665.1:1631289-1645738 GCF_000442215.2 Lipotes vexillifer
CAGCAACATGGATGGACCTAGAGATGATCATACTAAGTGAAGGAAGTCACCCCCGCCCAGCCAAGGTCACTCACCTCCAAGGCTCCCACCCACAGAGGCAAATATCAGTGGGACAAACAGTCCGAAGAGCTGGTGCATGGCCTGAGACGTTGCGCTGCGCTGGCCCTTGGCTAGGAATGGAAACACGCTCTCTAGGCTGCAGGGAGGGGAGAGTGGGGGGAGACAGGGATGGAGCACGGAGCCAGGGCTGGTCAGTGCATCAGTGCACTGCACCGCTTCCTGCAGCGGCCAAAAGGGCCTCAAGGGAGCTGCCAGGCTGAGTCACCTCCAGGCCTTTGCTCCAGTCAGGCCCATAGCCTGGAACACCCTCCCACCTCCCGTGTGCCAGCAACACCCTCACACCTTTCAAGGCTCACTTTGAGGGTCACTTTTGCCTGCCCTCTCTTCTGAGCCCTGATGTGCAAAAATCTATCCTAAGGGTCAGTATCTCTTACCTGACCCTTTAGTAATAACACTATTGAAATCATTTGTTCAATGACCTTCTGCTGTACTTGAGTGAGGACCAAGAAGGCAGTCCCCAGTCTTGTTCACTCCAGCTTCTTCAGCTCCCAGGAGGTAGAGGAATGAATGAATGAATGAATGAAAGAAAATAGTTTTTTTTTTGTTGGTCCACAATAGGAGGAAGAGAGTGAGGGACTTAGTTCAAGGGGGATAACGATTCCACTGGGGATGGGGGGTGAGGGTGGGGAGAACTCACCCATCTCCGTAAGCTTCATGGGTGGCCAGCCCAGCCACAAGGACCCCCAAGAGCGCTCCCAGGACCCCAGCCATCCCGTGGAGGTTGTGGACACCGCATGTGTCTTGGACTTTGAGTTTTGACTCAAGGATGGGCTGGAGAACAGGACAACAATAATGAGTCTCGTGTGCCCTCCGAAGACCCCCTGTTCTGCCCAGGGCCCAAGAGGCATCTGTACCGTGAAGAACTTGTACCCCAGTGTGGAGACGGTCCCAGCCAGGAAGCCAGCTGCCAGAGCTCCAAAGGGTGTCAGCATCATTTCAGCCGATGTCCCCACCACAACCCCTCCGGCCAGTGCGGCATTCTGGATGTGGACCTAAGGGAGCACAGAAGAACAAGGCGTTGAAGGCCCTTTCAGATCGTCACAGCCACACCCAACCCAACCCCGCCCCGCCCACCACAGTGGCACCTACTGCTTCTGAAGTACCCCCACCATCTAACCCTCTAACTCTCCTGCTATCCTGTCATCACCTCATGCTCTGACCCAACGCCTCCAGTGCAGATGGAGCCCCCTGTGCCTGTGCCGTTACCTGTTCCCCTGGAGAATCATCCTTGCAGGGTCTCCGATCTCTCTCCCGCCTCCCGGTCCATCCCTCTGCCTCTCCCAATCCTCTCCCCCCATACCATGTCCAGCCGCCCATCCCTCCCGACAAGGGCTGACAAGGCGAAGGTGCTGAGGGTGCTGGCAGTCAAGGAGTAGTACGTGTTGAGAGCCGACGGATGCTGCCCATCCCCCAGCGTAGTGGGTGCAGAGTTGAAACTAGGCCAGAAGATCCATAGGAAGATGGTCCCTAAATGGTGGGCAGGCAGGCAGAATGAGAGGAAGGAGGTGACTCCCCAACAAGGTACAAGCTGTGTAACTGCACTCAAGTCACCTTCTCTCAGCAGCCTCAGTTTTCTCATCTGTAAAGTAGGGATAGTGATACCTACTTTATAAAGTGAGTACTAAATGAGGTGATACATACCAAGTGCATAGCGCATGGCCTAGCCAGTACTAAATGTTCAACAAATGGTAGCTATCGCAGGGTACTGGCACAAAAGGGAGCTACTTGATTGAAAACCACAGGGGGTTGAGATTTTTTAAGTATCAGAAAAGGAAAGAAAAAAAGGCAAAGGGCACCACATGTCAGGCACCAATCTGGTACTTGATATACATAAGAAGAAAATCATTTGTTTTATAACCTCAACTGCCCCCTGGAGAGGGTGGGCCCTGCCATGAGCACCGATGCCCTGGGCCTGCGCATCTGGGGTAAGGACTGGGAGCTCCATATGCCCTGCCTGCGGGTCCCAGGTCAGTCCTGGAGGGAGAGGGGGAGGGGCCAAGGGCAGGTGAAGGGGAGCTGGGGACCCGGTAGGGTAGGGTCAGCAGAGCAAAGAGGCTTGAGAGACTGCCCCATAGTCCTGAGTGGTCCTTGGGTTGCGATGTAACTTCTGCACCTCCACAGTCTGATTAAAATCTACCACGCGGGCTTCCCTGGTGGCGCAGTTGTTGGGAGTCCGCCTGCCGATGCGGGGGGCACGGGTTCGTGCCCCGGTCCGGGAGGATCCCGCATGCTGCGGAGCGGCTGGGCCCGTGGGCCATGGCCGCTGGGCCTGCGCGTCCGGAGCCTGTGCTCCGCGGCGGGAGAGGCCACAGCAGTGAGAGGCCCGCGTACTGAAAAAAAAAAAAAAATCTACCACGCATACACATGCGTCTTCTGGGAAGAGTTTTGGGAGCAATCAAGGAAGAGGCCAGTTTTCCTGTCTGGAAGAAGCTGGGAGGCAGAGGAGATCTGAGAATGTAAGCCTCGCAGGAAAGCACAGACATCTTGGGGAAGCCTTTGGACTTCAAGCTAAACTTATCTGGGTCTCAAAGGGCAAGGAGGCCTCAGCTGACCTAGGATTCCACATGCTCTATTTCACAACAAACCCAGAGGGGGCCAAGAAATACAAAACCAGTCTATTTTTAATGTAAGAATGGGCACTTCGGTCGCTACTCAATACTACCCTCAAAAACATAAAATACGGATTTCCTTTTCTGACTCATTAGTGAACAAAGAGAGAGGAGCAGAGGCCAAGGCGGAGGTACGCGCTTAGAAGAAACAGGTGGTGATAATGGGGCTTGCAGGTCAGACCCTACTGCTGGCCCGCGTGACCTACGACCTCTCCTTCTCCCCCTTGAGAGTACAGGGGCTTCCAGGAAATCCCCTGAGAGGACGTGACGTCAGGAGGGGGGACGCAGCCCCAGGGACAAAAGCCTGGAGGTTAGAGATGGGGAGAAGCTGAGTCTGGCTGGAGAGAGAGCGAGGCGAGAGTGAGTGGGGAGGGGGGAAGCGGGGGAGGAGTGGCCAAGATCCTGCAGGGGTGGGTGCCCCAGGCTGAGGAGTCTGGTATCTAACTGCCGGTAGTGGGGACCCTGGAGGCCTTCAACAGAGATTGGTGCCCTCAGACTTCGATTGAGAAAGGCCCCTAGGATGGATCTCAGGGCATGTGCCTACCCCAGTGCTGAGTTCTAATAACCTGTCGTAAAACTACTGAGAATGGTGAGCACGGATTCCTGGGGCTCTGGTGGAAGAATCCGAGTTGGAAGGGAGTTCCCAGCCAGAGCCCCAAGGATTCTAGGTGGCACCCCAAGACCAGGCCTGGAGAGGAACCAGCCCCGTACCCACCGCACCTCAGCAGGCCTCACCAATCATGGCAAAGAGGTCCGAATGGTAGACGGAGCCCTGGCGATGCTTGCTCTTCTCCAGCTGGGGCCTATAGAGGACCCTGGAGAGGGCCAGCCCGAAGTAGGCACCAAAAGCGTGAATAGTCATGGAGCCTCCTGCATCCTTCACCTGGGGAGGTGGAGCTGAGGTGGAGGGGCAGCCCCTCACCCCTACCCTTACCCCACGCCCTCCCTGCTCAGGGCCTGGCCCTGGGCACCCCCACTCCTCACCCCATCCCCATCCAGACTCACCCCGAGGAGGCTAAGGAGCACAAACTCGTTGAGGCCAAACAGCACCACCTCCAGCAGGGCCATGAGCAGAAGCTGAGCCGGCCCAGTCTTGCCCAGTACGGCACCGAAGGAGATAAGCACAGCCCCAGCGCAGAAGTCAGCATTGATCATTCTGGGGGGGTGGGATAGGGAGGGTGAGAGGCGGCTGGAAGCGAGGGCAGCCCTGGGGGGTGGGGGGAGGGGAGGAGGCAATGAGCCTACCCACCTAAGCTCTACCCTGGTAGGCAGGAAGGTATCACCTCGCCTTTTTTGTGGATGCGGAAACAGAGTCTCAGGGAGGTTCTGGGCCTTAGCAAACAAAGCCCACAACAGGTGGAAGATCCAAACCTTGAATCAAGAGCTCCTCTGAACCCTGCCCTTTTCCATGGCACTATCTATCCTCCCAACATCTGTTGGGTAATAAGGGGCCTAAAGAAATGGGGAGGTGGGGCTCGAGGATGGGAGAAGAAATCAGGCAACAGAATAGGCAGGGCACCTAAAAGAAATCAACGGATGGGTCAAAAACCTGGGTCAGGGAGCAGACTGGAGGGACTGGGTTTGAGCTGGGTCCCTTGGACAGGGGCCTCCCAGGTAGACCTGAGGGGAGCCAGGGTGGCCACCACTGCCCACCTCTCTACGCCTACATGGATGTGGCCACCGTGGAAGGAGTGGAAGAACCCCTGGACGAGTGTGGACCACTGCAGGGCAAAGGCGGCGGAGAGGAAGGTGAAGCCCACGCTGCTGAAGCCGTAGCGCTGCAGGAAGACCATGAGGAAGCCGAAGCCCACGAAGATCATGGTGTGCACATCCTGGAAGCCTGCAGGGTGGAGGGGGCATTCAGGGCTGCTCAGGCTGCCACCCATCCACCAATCAGCCGTCCTGCCAGCGCCCCCAGCTCTCACCAGCCAGGGCCGCCCTGATGCTGGAGCCGAGCCTATAAAACTCCCTGGGCATGGCCGGCCTCCCAGCCCGGGTCCCCCATGCAGAGCTGGCCAGCTTGGAGCAGTGGGACCCAGACCATCCCTGCTGTTGCCAGGTCAGAGCAAGAGAGTAGAGCCTTCCGCTCTCTTCTCTGCCCCACTCATTTGCCCTATCCCTGGGTTGCTTACAACCAGTGAAAAGTCCAACCTTTCCTGTGTTCTTTCCTGGCGCAGTCCCTGCCCTCTGTGCTGGAAATTCCCTTCCCCTTCTGGCTTTTCTTCAATTTTCCCTTTCTGTCGGAAGTCCTTCTTGATGTCTACCCTCCATTCCTCATACTTCAGAATCTATACCTCTCCATTTTCAGGATTTTAAATTTTATAAATTAATTTACAAAAATAACTTTAAATTGTTAACAGAGATTATCTCAGAGAAAAGAAATTGAAGGGAGGGGGCAGGGCTGCTGAGCTGTACAACTCTGGTGCAAATAATGCCCCCTGGAGGTATGCAATATGGCCACTCCGGGAAGGAGGATTTTACCCTATAGTTTGTTTCTTTCTATACTTTGAATGTTTTAATTTTATAGATGAATCACTTGAGTTTTTTTAAGTGTCAGTGGGGTTTCTGGGCAGGTAGATTTGGGGTCTTTTCTGTTTGCTTTCTATGCTGTGTAAAAATATCTAAAATAATAAACAGTAATAGTGAAAATGAGATAAATACAACAATTTGCTTTTGTATTAGTTTGTTCTGTACCCCTCCCCCCATCTACTTGTAAACAGGGTTTGAAACACAACCTACAATGATGTTCAGCCAGTGCATCTAGTCCTGTTTCCTTTGTCTTGGGTCTATGTACCCATAATGCTGTGCTATATTTGGCTTTAATTGAGAAATACTAGAGAAACACTTGAGTGCATTATTGCATTTGTTGTAAATAACTTACTGAGAAACAGGGTCAACCATGACCATAAACTCTCCTTTCATAGCTCCATGTGAGAAATTTCTCCTGGAACTTAGTACTAGGAAATATCATTTCCCCTGAGGAGCCAGGAACTGGTTTGCTTTCCCTCATTCATGTGTTAGATGTTTACTAAGCAGTCATGCACCAGGCTCTGGGAATGTAGAGCTGTCGGTGGAGGACAGCCATCAAAGGATCAAAGAATCACATATGTGAGGCTTCCTTGATTCTGATGAGAACACGTAACTGACCATATTACCCCTTTTTCCTAGCTGCCTGGAAGCTCAGAGCTACAGGAATTTCAACCATAACAACTGTAGGCCTTCACAGTGTTCATTATTTGTGTACTGCTCCTATACTTTTCTTATTCACGTTTTTGTTGTAAATGACCGCGTCTCTTGTAGAAAGAGGCAGATCACAAAGGAAGAAAATCACAATCACCTTTTTTGTTTAAAGGTGAAGCACCAACAAGCCAAAAATTTATTACTGAACTTTAGAATGTAATCAATAACTTTGAGAGAAGTAAATTTTTCTGCTTTTGTGTGTGTGTGTGTGTGTGCTGTGTATGGGCTGATAGGAAATGAGTTTGCAAGCCCTTGGCAGAGGGTTGGGTGCATGTTGGAACTGGAAGTCTACAGCTCAGCTGCCAGCCCCAGTGGCCAAGGGGGTGAGGGTCTGGAGGTCCGCTGGCCTCACTAAATGTCTCCACCACTGTGCCACTTTTCCAGCCCAGCTCACTCCCCAAATCACCCAGCTCTCTCTTCCCTCTCAGATCTTAAAACCCAACAGAAAAGGAGAGGTATCTTTTAGAACTCAGCCCGAAGCCTTAGTTCTTTTAGCCTCACGGCCTGACTTGTTTTCTCCCTGTGCAAACAGTAAAGGGGGTGCCATGTCTGTTCTTTTGCCCAAGGATAACAAAACAACAAAAGGGGCTGGGTCATGCCCATTTCATGCCGAAACCCACTCCAGAACTTGTCTTAAATGGCAATAATATTTACATCTCCCACCCTGGGTTTGTTGGGAATCAAAACTCAATCCCTTGGCCTTTCACCTGGAGTCTAAACATCAAGAAATCTCCTTTACTCATTCCACTCTGTGGAACATTCCACACAGACATTCTCCATGGACTGTGGTGGGTAAGGGGCTATTCCAGCTGGAGGAAGGGGGATAGATGAGATGACCCCTCAACATTCCCTTCAGGGTATCCCTGGGTTGGGCAGGATGGAGCCTGTTTTCCATCACATCCCCACCCCCACCAAACCCATGCACCTTTGGCTGGAGAGAAGATAAAAGCCCTCTAGGGCCACCTATCACCCTCCCTCCTTCCCTTACTGCCCCTCCCCAACCGCACCAGATGACTCCTGAACAAGGTCAGACTGTGGGACAAGGGGACAGTTAAAGCTGGGGCATTAGCATCTAACAGAGCTGGATTTAAATTCCAGCACCTCCCCCCTCCACTTCTCACCGTGTCATCTTGGACAAGCCACTTAACCTCTCTAAGCCTCAGTTTCCTCATCTGTAAAGTGGGGTTATAAAATGTGAGAAGCAGGAAAAAGGGAGTGGTAAGCTGGGGAGGCCATCTCCCCCCACCACTCTACCCCCACGTGCCTTTAAGAGGGCAGATAGGGCTGTATTCTCCTAGAAAAGTCACAAATCACTCTGGTCCCAGTCACTTCCCCCTGCCCCCACCTCAAGAAAATCCTGATTCCATTTGTCCTAAATCCCTCTCCCTGCAAGTCAGGTCTCAGAGATATATAAAAAAGAACCTGTCCTAAAAATAATTAATTAATTAATTAATTAATTAATTAAAAAAAAAGAACCTGTCCATATTTTTTCTTAGAACCCTTTCTCATCTTTGCTTCTGTGTCCCCTGTATGCCTAGTCTTTTCCCCTAGTCTTTTCCCTTCTTTCTTTCTCTCTCTCTTTTTTTTTATTGGAGTATAGTTGCTTTACATGTTGTATTAGTTTTCCCCCTCTTTCTTATTTTCCATTACTTGCCTCATAGGATAAGAAGTTTGTAATGTGGGGGAAAGTCTGCAGATGGGGAGTCAAGAGACCCGGTTCTAGGCTGGCTAACTTGCTGTGTGATCTTGGGCAGTCACATGACCTCTCTGGCTCTCTCTCCACATCTGAGAGGAGTGGATCAGATGAGCTCTAAAGGCCCTTCCTATAGAGGTAACAGACTGATACTCAGAGCAGCCGTGCATTTGACATTGGCTAGTCCCACAGCTAAACAACAGCGGCAAAACTCTCTTTCATCTCCCAAATCAAAGGGCAGTGGCTACACCACCCTCTGGCCCTGACCACTTCTCCAGGACACAGGGATAGGTGAAGACTTGGCTCATCAAAGCCCCACGCTCCAGGGACCTCACACCTCCCTCCTCCCCAACCCATCCCTGCACCAGGGTCCCAAGTCCACAGGGATAGAAACCTAGTGCAGAAAAAGAGGTAGAATTCCCAGTGCTATTCCTCTTATTGCAATCCAGGGACAGAAAACTGTGCATCCAGGAGAGCCTACCATTGCAGCAGAGGGATGAGAGGTTGGGGGTTTCAGGGAGGACTGTGAAGCAAGCAGGGCTTGGAGGCCTTGAGTGAGGCCCATGGGAGAAGCAAATGGGGGTTCATGGCAGGCAGCCAGGTCAGACCCTAGGACAAGAGCTTACTTCTCTCAGCCTGTGGACTGTCCCTGCCCAACTCCCCATCTCTGTGGACAAATGTATGACCCCAAGAGTCTGCCATCCCAGCTCTGTGGCTCTGGCTTTGATTCCAGCATCCATGGCTCACCTCATGCAGCCAGAATTGGGGTGAAATGTGGGGAGGGCTGTAGCCCTCCCTCTGCCTAGGATGGCCGGTATTCTGGCACTTTATGCCCAGGTCCAAGCCTCCACCTCACCTTCTCTATCCTCAGCATTGTGAGCTTCATTTTCCTGGGGTTGGGGCTGGGAGAGGGTCAGGTGGGGACAAACTGCCACCAGCTCTGCATACAGAAAGCAGGGTAATAACAGCCTGGGATTTTTATAGGAGACTCTCACATTCTGGGCCTCATTTGAATGTATATCCTTCAAACCGAGGCATCTTTCTCCCCATTGCTCAGATGGGGAAAACTGAGGCTTAGAGACCTGGTCAAACATTTGTGATGAAGTCTGGGAGATCTGGTCCCAGCTGCCCAGGGCCTGAATCACAAGGTTGGGTCCCCAATCTTGAGGGAGAGGCTCTGTCCACAACAGGGGGCAGGGGCTTAACCGTCTCCTTCCTGGGCCTTGTCAGCAGGCAGGGGAGCTGTGGTGCTAGGACCTGAGGATGGCTGAGTCCTAGTTCCAGCTCTGTCACTCACATGGCAGGTGATCATGAACAAATCACAACCCCTTTGAACCTCAGCTTCCTCCTGGGTGAAATGGGCTAATGACCCTACCTTGCCTCCTTCACAGGGCTGGGGGGCTGCTACTCTGTGATTGGCTGGTGGATAGTTACATCATTTTCTCTCTGGCTCTGGAAGGACCAGCTTTGGGGGACTGGGGAAGAAATGTCTCAGTCCACTAGTCTTGGCTGCCTTCACAGCTAATACCATCACGGCCTTCTGCGCCCCACTCCCTACCTCCCCTGCCCAGATGATTTTTTCCCTGTGGTCAGGGTGGAGGCCCCAGGAAAGGCAAAGTCTCTGAACAGCCCAGCAAAGCCCAACTAGGCCAACAAGAGAGTAGGTAAAGCTGGGGCTTCAGATCTGGGTTCAAATCCCAGCTCCCTCAATTCTGACAGCAAGACCCTGAACCAGCCACCTAACCTCTCTGAGCCTCAGTTTCCCCATCTTTGCCTACTTCATAGACTAAAGGAGAAAAAATGCATGTGCCGCCCTCAGCATAATACCTGGAATGTGGCAGACGCTAGTGAAAGGGTGTTATAAATCTGGGGCACCTTAGATCTGGGCATCCAAGTGCTCCCTCCCAAGACATCGGGGGAGCTTAGGGCCTTAGCTCCCCCCATGCCCTCACCCGCACTCACTTGGGTAGCGAAAGTAAAATTCATTGTCCGCGTTACTGTGGTTGTGCCAGTGCCAGAGGGCAGCGTCGGTTTCATGGTTGTAGCGGACAAAGACCGCAAAGAGGATGGCGGTGGCGCCCTGGAGGAGGAGGCACAGCAGGGGCAGCTGCAGACGCCGGCCCGCGGTGCGGCGGGGAGACCCGGCCATGGGATAGAGGCTACGAGTCTCCGGCTCCGGCTAGGGCTCCTGGCGCCCGGCCCTGGGAGACACTCACCGGGCGGACCGGGCAGGTTTCACTCGAGCCAGGCCCCGCCCACTGGAGCCGGGCCCCGCCCACAAGGAGGCTTACCTGCCCGCAGTTCCTGGCTCCAGCCCGGGAGGCCGGGAAGGGTGGGCGGAGTCCCAGACCTGAGGTGGGGCGAGGAGTGGAAGGATATGGAGCGTTTGTACCCCCAAGTCCTCTTTCCTTTGGGCCAGCTGACCCTGGCGCCGTTTCGGTTGGGACAGGTCCTTGGAAATGACCCTAGAAAGGCGCCCTATGTTCTGTCTGCTGGGGCGCAGCTGCGGGACCGCAGGGGGCGGTGGGGGGGGGAGGAAGAAGGGAGGGCAACCGCCCCCTCAAACATGCTGTTAGAGAGTGTTTCCCAAAGAATAAGCGGCCTTATTAATAGGCTCAGACTTCCCTGGCCGAGCCCCTCCAGGGTTAATACAAGAGACAGGAGAGGGATTACTCAATCTTTTGCCCAACTGAAAAGGCGATAGAAAACGGAGATAAAGAAAAGCCGGCTCTCTAGGCATTGATGATTAACCTGGCCAGGGAGGTCTGAGCCTCAACAGTTGAGTTCCTTACCCCACTCCCAAGCCTCAGCCTCCTCACCTGCGTCTGCATCCCACCACACTTGTAGGTCAGAAGGCTGGACCTGCGAGCAAGCAGCGCAGGGGCCAACTGACACCTGGGTTCCCTGCATGTCCAGTGTGGATATGAGAGGGTCTGGGCTGCCCCAGCAGCTGGAAAGAAGGGAAGCTAGATGGCAGGAGGGTCTTCTCAGTTAAGAGTCAAGAGACCCTTGTTACACAAGCAAGATTTGCATCCGCTGGGGTCCTGGTAGATAGACAGCGAGGAGGCAGCTGTTAATTGAGCACTTACTGTGAACCAGGCTTCAGAGATGAACCAGATGACCCCTCCCTCCAGGAGTCACTGTCCAGTTGGGAGAGAGACACTTAGGAGAGAACTGAATTACCACTGGGGTAAATGTGTGACCCTGGGAATCACAGAGGTTCTGGGGGCCTAGAGGAGAGGCTGCAGAACCCACAGGAGTGGGGATGAGGGAGGGGACAAAGATGGAGAATTGCTTCCCGGGAGGTGGTGTCTGCAGGCAGCCTGGAAGGACAACCTAGAAACTGCATAAGTGAAGAAAGAAAGAAGAGGAGATGTTTCAAGAAGGGGACCCACATAAGCAGAAACCGTGCGCACGTTCAGGGTGCTCAGGAACTGAGGCCAGGGGTGGGTATCAGCAGGCGGAGGTACGTGGCCTCTACCCAGTGGGTGCCGGGCCCCTGGAGACCTCTAAACAGATGGAGGACCCTCACATTATTGGTTCTGACTCCCAGAGGCCACAAGGGGCTTCAAAGAAGAAAACGTGAAGGCCAGTGGGGCTGGTGGTGGGGAAGGCCCTCTGCCTACACTGCCCGTAGCCTAACCCCAGCTGTCTGAAGGGGTTGTTGTGTGGGAGGGACTTGTGGGTATTTGCAAAGATGTCTCAGACCTCGGCCTGAAGGAAGAGCTGCCATTCTCAGGGGATGTGGCCTAGGCCCATAGGGACCAGCCACTGCCCAGAACTGAAGCAGGGTAGGGCTCCTCCTAGGAATGGGGGTTGCCGCTTCTCAGGAATTGGAAGGGACAGGAGTGACAGGGGTCCCTGACCCTCATCCTTGCTTCCCCTTCTGCCCTCTTCCCAGTTCACCTCCTCCCTGTCTCCCCTCAGGGGCCTGAGCCTCTGGCCCAGCATGGGCTCTGGGGGACAGTTGGATTCTAGGTGCCCAGCCAGGCAGGCATGGGAGGGTGGTAGCTGCCTCTGATAGCACTGCTCTACCAGGCTGAGCAGCCTCTCTGGCCTTCGGTGGCCCGTGGCCCCTGGCCCCGAGACTCTTTCTCACTTCTTGGTCAGCAAGATGGCTGTTTTCTAGCTCCTCTGCAGGTGGTGGCGTGGGGCAGGGGGGAAGAGAAGATGTCTGGTCAGCAGCCTTTGGATAATGATTCTCGGATAATTCAGCACCTGGGGTATCCTCCCAGGTCCAGCCTTCTGCCCCAAAGGTTCAGCCTGCTTCCTGAGCCCTGTTTGGGAGCAGGGGTTGCCCTGGGTTGCACAGGCAGGGACTGGACAGGCCCTTAAGGGGAAGAGTCTTCAAAAGCAGCAGAACGCGAGAGAGAAAGAAGGAGTGAGCTGGGCCTTCCCAGCATCTTCTGGGAGCCTCCACCCTGATGCCAGCCTCCTCCATCTCTATTCACCTGTTGTCTCTCTTAGTCTCCCTGAATTCCTCTGAATCTTTGATTTTCCCTCTCCTCTGTTGCTCATTCATTCATTCAACGAATATTCACTTAGTGTCAACCCGAAGCCAGGTCCCGGGACTGTGACCTGAGGTTCTAGACACACGTGTAACATCGTTGGGTCCTGGATGCCTCCAGACCTGGAAGGTGTCAACCCTTTATTTGTTGGATTGTGGGAGGTCTAGAGGGAGCCCCCTGGAAGGGCCAGGATAGCTGGGCCAACCTCTTGAGGGCATACTTGGAGACCTTTGGGGAACTGCTAAATACCATCTTTATAGGAGGATCTTGTTTTGTTTTGTTTTTTGGCGGTACGCGGGCCTCTCACTGTTGTGGCCTCTCCCGTTGCGGAGCACAGGCTCCAGACGCGCAGGCTCAGCGGCCATGGCTCACGGGCCCAGCCGCTCCACAGCATGTGGGATCTTCCCAGACCAGGGCGCGAACCCGTGTCCCCTGCATCAGCAGGCAGACTCTCAACCACTGCACCACCAGGGAAGCCCTGGATCTTGGTATTTTAACAACTAATGGGTACCATCTGGTATCACCCCTGGTCCAACAGAGAGCAAAACCCTGACAGTCCTCTCCTTTTGAGGGTCCCCCTGGCCCACCCGCCCCTTCTGAGGGCTCTCCTGGCAGGCCTACACCTGTGAGGGCTCCCCTGGCCCACCACCCACTAGGGAGAATCTCAGTCCATGGTTTTCTTTTGGATTGCCAAGTGCTGTCAGGGCCCCTGGCCCTTCCTCCTGCCTTCTCTGGCCCTGAAAACTCTGATGGAATGGGGGGGCTTCACCTCTCACCCCTTCCTCCACCCCTGACCTCCTCTAAGGGCCCAAACTCTGTCACCAGCTCCCATCCTGCCCGGCCTGGGGTCTGCCCAATCTTTGACCTTCCACCTCCAGTTTCCAGCTGTGACCAGCTGGGCACTTGAGGGTGGCCAAGGGGAACGGGTGTCTGCTGCTTGCCCTGGCCCAGCCTGGCCAGGCTGTCCACAGGGACCAGGGTTTGGGTTACTGAGTAACTCGGGGTTGCTTGGAGCTGTTCTCTACTGGGGTCACCTCCTCCCTATTCCCTGCTCTCTTGGCTCAGGAATCCCCAAAGCCAATTGGGTCCTTTTGCTCCATCAAGCTATCCCCAGTGTTTATGGGGAACAAAAGAGAAAAATAGCAAAGCACCAGAATCAGTAAGACACTTGTTTGTTCATTCCTTCATTCATTCAATACATCTTTGCTGTACGACCTCTGCAAATTGTTGAGCTCTCTTTGAGTCTCAGTTTCCTTATCTATAGGAGTAATAATATTCCATTTGTGGAAGTGTTATGAAGATTACAAATAATTGATGTAGAGCGTTGGCATTTTCATAAGCAGTCAACAGATATGGTTATTATTGTTCTGATTGGCTGAGCAGAGAGGGCAAATGGGTTGCTGACTCCAACATACTATGGGCACATGCGCCTCTGGGGACAGGAAAGGATGGAGGGGGCAGACACAGTCTTGATGTGCTTTCCTGTCATCGGCTGGAGGCAGTGACTAGCAGAGTCTGAGGCCTAGGACAAGCATATTCAGAAAGGGCCATCAGAGCAGCCGCTGTGACACAGCAACTCTTGAATAGAGGAGATTCGGGAGAAGGCAGAGCCTTCATTCATTCAACAAACATATATTGAGCACCTACTGTGTGCCAGACATGGTGCTAGGGGATGGAGATCCAGTGGAACGAGATATATCCCTGGGTGGGGGTGGGAGGTCTATCTGGGGGGGGGGGATGCAGGGGAATCAGCAGGCAATCGCATTGCCAAGGGTGATAGTGGGGGAGACAGGTCCTATGGGGACCCAACCCATGCTGGAGGTGATCGGTGAAGGCTTCCCAGAGGAAGTGATGCTTACCATGAGATCTGGCCTAATTTCACAGGTAAGGTGGAGCAGGGGGATTCCTTTTTGTCTAACAGTCTGGTATGAAAATAGAAAAAGAAGCTATACTAGAGAACTCCTCAGCACCCATTTTCTGGGGGTGGAAAATCCCAGACCTCATTTTTTCCCAAAAACCACAGCCACAGTGGCACCATACAAAATATTGTTGTGTTTACATACAGCCAATGGTAAAATCAAATATGGCTTTCTGTCCCCAGAGGCTCACCAAAATAACTTCCATGTAAAAGATTGCCAGAATCAGATTACTTGTGTTTGTTAAGGTTTCTTCATCTGTAAAATGAAAATGACAATACCTTGGGAAAAAAGTTTGTCAGAAGGCAGTGATACCAAATTAAAATGTTTTCCACTCATGTAATACATTTTGTTTGCATTCCT
>NW_006785665.1:1646306-1659772 GCF_000442215.2 Lipotes vexillifer
CCTGCTATGTGTCAGGTGCTACGCTACGTGCTAGATTCTGGAGGAATATCCTCCACGTTCCATCACCATCAAACAGAGCAGAATCATGCTCTGTTCTCAGGATGCCAAGATGGATGAAATGTAGTCTCAGTTCCCAAGGCCTGACAGCAGCTCCTCTTCAGTGGTGCAATTCTTGCGATCCTGTTGGGGGTCTGTGATCAACTCCTGAACAGTAAAATTTTGAAAGACAGCAAAGAGCAGAAGGTGAGAGTGTGGCCTCAGAATGAGAGGGACAGAGGTCAGAGTCCCAGCTCTGTCCAAAAGAGATTTTAGAGAAGTTGCTTACCATGCCTTGAACCTCAGTTTTCTCATCTGTTACATGGAGATAAGAATAGTAATAACCCCACAGGGGTTGTTGTGAGGATTAACGTCCACAAATCACGTGACATGTAGTACGTCTTCAATAGTACAGCCATGGTTGTGACAGTTGATCAGCACTCACAGCCAGGGAAGTCCCTCAGTCCTTAGTTTTAAAAATATAATTGTGTTCAGTTAACTCTCAAGTGCCTGATTGGAGCCACTTAAGAGAAAAGCCAGGGGGGACTTCCCTGGCTGTCCAGTGATTAGGACTCAGCCCTCACTGCGAGGGCCAGGGTTCCATCCCTGGTCGGGGAACTAAGATCCCACAATCCATGTGGCACAGGCAAAAAAAAAAAAAAGAGATAGAGAGAGAAAAGCTGGGAGGGAATCTAGGGTGCAGTGGAATTGCATCTAGAAATGGGTCAGGTGGAGGTGACAGCAGTTAAAGGGAGCGGGGAGATGAGAAGCCACATCCCCACCCCAGCTTCCCTTCCTCAGTTCTCCTAAGGATTCTGTTGCTGCCACCAAACCAACCAAAACCACACTCCGCCCTGGACAAGCCAGGAAAGCCAGCTCAAGCCCTACTACGTCTCCCTCTGCCAGGAGCTGTTGTTCAGACATCCTGGTGTTGGACCCTTGCTCTCCTAGGCCAGTCCCATCCTCCCCTCCCCAAAAGTGAATGACACTTTGTGATGAACACCTCTCTTCTCTGGAAAGGGAGCAGTTGGACGGAAATATTCTTTACATACAACCCAGGACAGGACAATTGTAAAGGTTGGAAGCACATCTTCTCTGCCCCGGGCCTGAAGCAGCCGGGATGGAGGTGGTAAGATGGTTCCATAAGGTTTGACAGGAGCTGCAGAAGAGCGATCAGACTGGGCTGTGATCAGACTCAGCCTCCCTGGGGCACATCTAGGGACGTGGGCTGTCTGCTCTGATCTCCCTTCTGCAGCCCCGCCAGCGTACCAAGCTCCTGAGACACAGAGGAGAATGTGGGATCTGAGTCTCTTAATGCTGTTAAGCAAGGTCATGACCATTCAACCATTCATTTCGTAGCTATTTATTGAGCCATGCGTTGCAAGGTCAAGCAGGCCCTGCTTTCAACCCTGAGGACCTGGCAGTGAACAAATAGACATCGTCCTTGCCCTCATGGAGCTGCTGTTCTAGTGGGGGAGACGCACAATAAACACACACAAATAGATACATGAGATGTCACGAGAGGTTTGTTGAAGAAAACAAAGCTGGGCTAGAGGATAGAGTGACGGGGGTGCTGCTAGACTGGATTGCTAGGGAAGGCCTCAGGAGGGATGGAAGGAAGTGAGAGGGGATCTTACAGACTGATAGGCCGAGGGAACAGCAAATGCACTGCCCCTGAGGTGGAACAGCAAGGAGTGTGGCAAGAGCTCAGTGAGCAATGGGGCAGTGCAGGAGGGGTAGCGGGGGCCAGCACACGGAGGGCTCAAGGCCCTGGTGAGGAGTTTGGACCTTACCGTAAGGATAATGGGGAGCAATTTGAAGGGTCAAGAGCAGAGAAATAATATGACCTGATGTATTATTTTAAAGGATCCCTCTGGCTGCCTGGGGAGCAAGTAACCAGTCCAGATGCCACTGCTGCAATCCAGGCAAGAGCCGACGGTAGCAGTAACAGTGCAGAAAGCAGTCAGATTCTGGACGTACTGGGTTGGCCCAAAAGTTCGTTCGGGTTTTTCCTTGGTGTCTTATGAAAAACCCGAACGAACTTTTTGGTCAAACCAATATTTGGAGGGTAGAACTGACAAGGTTTACCGAAGGATTGGATATGAGGTGAGAGAGAAAGCAGTTGCTATGGACTGAATTGTGTGCCCTTAAAGTCATACGTCAAAGTGCTAACCCCCAGGGTGATTGTATTTGGAGATGGGGTCTTTGGAAGATAATTAGGTTTAGATGAGGTCATGAGAGTGGCCCCCTCATGATGGGATCAGTGCCCTTATAAGAAGAGACAGCAGAGAGCTCCCCCCACCTCTTTTGCTCTCGCTTTCACTCTTGCCCTCTCTGCCAAGTGAGGTCAACAGAAAGAAGGTGGCTGACTGCAAGTCAGGAAGAGAGCTCTCACCAGAAACAGATCATGCTGGCACCCTGATCTCAGACTTCCAGCTTCCAGAACTATAAGAAAATAAAGCTCTGGTGTTGAAACTCCCAGTCAATGGTGTTTTGTTATGGCAACCTGAGCTGACTAATGTACGAGTCAAGGATGGTACCCAGGCTTTTGACCTGAGCCACTGGTGGCGGGCCCATCTCCAGCAGGGAACTGAGAAGACCCCTCCCAAATGCAGCCTGTTTCTCCCTCCAGGCTGAGAGATTCACTTTCCAGACTCTGTACTTTAGTTCTGGCGGGTAATTAGTTCAGGCTCTTACCTGCGTGCCCCTTATTCAACTAAAACAGGACTTCACCTTCGAGGCCCACCTCAAGTATGATTCCCTCCCTGCCTTTGAGCTCCTTGTCGTGTGTTCCCCAAATTAGAGTGCTGGATGCCCCGTTGGGATTTATACCTCCACCCCTTCTCTGGACTGGGCCACCTTGAGGGCAACCCCTCTACTGGGCATGGCATGGTCCCCACACCCAATTGCTGACTGAAATGTTGGGCTGAAAGGAGACAGGACTTTGACTCCACCAGGGTGAGTCCTTTCCCGCTGCAGGGAGTCCTTTCCAGATCTCCATCCTCGAGGGCCTGCCCTTCCCTACTGCTTCCTCTGCCAGGCCCTCCACCCTGAGACAGCTGGTCAGCTGGCAATGGAGCTAAGTCATCACACCAGTCCCCACCTTCCTCTGCCAACAACAACTTCACCCTAGGCTTGCAGCTCCAGCACTCACAGCTCAAGCCAGTAGCAGGTTAGCTCCCATGGAGGGGGCAGGCCACACCCCTCCATCTCCGTGGGCGTGGGCAGCGATGGTGGACAGGAAAGAGGGGGACCCCGCCCTGTTGGCTGGGCTAGGCTCCCTGGCTGGCTCTCAGTGTGCCTTTCACTGTCCTATCTTCTTAGCCAGATCAGTTTGTAAACAGTATTATCCTTCCCACTTACTCATTCAATAAATATTTATCTATTTAAGTATTTCATTTTATTAGCCATTTAAATATGCAGCAAATGGCTACTGAGAGCCAGCTATGTGCCAGGCACTATTCTACGCGTTGGTCATACAGCAACGGGAAAAGCTGTCAAGAACAGGAACAAAAAAACCCCGATTCTTCACTAACGTGAAACTTACTCAAGTTCTTTTTAACTGTATTATTTTAAAATGTGTCACTACTGGAATTCCCTGGTGGTCCAGCGGTTAGGACTCAGTGCTTTCACTGCCGTGGCCCAGTTCAATCCCAGGTTGGGAAACTAAGATCCCAAAAGCCACGCCACGTGGCCAAAGAATAATAATAATAATAAAATGTGTCACTCCTTGAAACTGGTGGTCTGATGGCATCAAACTCCGGCCAAGTGGTTTGCAAATATCAGATGAAAAAACCCAGAAGATCCTGGGTTCAGGAAGGGAGAAGCTGGGCCAGTGGGGTGGAGGAGTGTCTTGGGGAAATGCTCCCAGAGAACTCCTCCGGGGTTCTGAATCTCCCCTTCCGATCTTCATTTTTCCAAGCTCTGGACACACCTGAAGTTCTGGATTCAGTTAGAGCTGCCACATCTGAGATGAGCAATAAACAGAGAGGCAGGTTCAGATGAAAACCACAGGAGGATGTTACAGGAACTGGGGCTGCTTTATCTGGGCAATGGAGGTCTGAGATTGCAGGGGCTGGAGATGGCACTATTGGTTCCTGTCTTCACCACGGAATTGCCTTACTAAGTGCTTGGAGAAAGCTGTAGGAGTCAGACCCAGGTTTAGATACAAGAGCCTTCTAGCACCCAGACCTGCTGCCCTGGGAGGAGACTGGGCTTCCTGCAGCTGGGCAGGTAGCTGGGTAATTCCTGGCAGGAGAATCATAGACACAGAGGGGTAGGGGGCCTAAGGCACACTCACCAGGGCCACTGCGGGAAAGCTGAAAAGGCTCAGCAGATGATTGTGAGAGACCCCGTATGGCAGCACCCACTCCCTCAAGTGAACCATGCTGGCCTGGTGGAGACACTGGATCAGTGTCCCTCTGAATCATTTGGGTTGGGGAAGAAACTCTGAAAAAATACCAGTGCTTGCCCCCACCCCCAGAGACTTTGATTTAATAGGTTTGGGTGGAGTCTCAGCACCAGTATTTTTCTTTTAAAGCTCTCCAGACAATTTCAATGAGTAGCCAGAGTTGAGGATCGCTGATCTAGACCAGCACATCAGCCCCCTGCCACCGGGGAGCTTGTTAGAAGGGAGAGGCTGGGAATTCCCTGGTGGCGCAGGGGTTAAGCATCCGCCTGCCAATGCAGGGGACACGGGTCTGATCCCTGGTCCAGGAAGATCCCACATACTGCGGAGCAGCTAAGCCCGTGCGCCACAGCTACTGAGCCCACGTGCCACGACTACTGAAGCCCGGGCGCCTAGAGCCCATGCTCCACAGCAAGAGAAGCCACCACAATGAGAAGCCCGTGCACCGCAACGAGGAGTAGCCCCTGCTCGCTGCAACTAGAGGATGCCCGCGCACAGCAACAAAGACCTAACGCAGCCAAAATAAAATAAATAAATAAATGAAAGAAAGAAAGGAGAGCTCTCAGGATCTGCCCCAGACCTACCGAATCAGAAACTCCAGGAGCGGGGCCAGCAGTCTGCATGGAACAAGCCCTCTGGGTGATTCTGATGCACAACGACGAACTTTCAGGCCTTTTCTAGCTCTAAGAGTGTCTCAGAACCTCAGGGAAACAAAGGTCGATAATGGCTTACCCTCTTCACCAAGGATGTGTGTTCATGGTTTAACCTGCTTAGACAGCAAACCTGTCAAACCAGTCAAGCCTGAGATCACAGAATGGTTTCACTTCTTTGTTAGTGTCTCACTTCGTGAAAAATCCAAAACAAAAACTACCCATCTTCAGACTTTTTCAGTAAGTGTTCAGTTTGGCAGCAAACAGTAGTCCTTGAATCAGATGCACCCATCACCTCCCGTCTCAGAAAGTCTACTACTTTAGTCCTTAGGACCCTACTGCCTGCTTTATGAGGTCTTCACTTACGGGACCCTGCCATCCCCTTGGCTTTCATCCCATCCCCAGGAGTCAGTGTCAGTACAGAGAGGGAAGGACCTGCCAGGCAAGAGTTGGCCCAGCTCACCCAGAGAAGAAAGTGGTGGCAAAGCAGGCTTGAGCAGAAGATGTCAGTCCGGGCACCACTGTTCATTCAGTGGAAAAATGCCAATGTGTCAGTGGTAAAGGGAAGGGAAAACCAAAACCCTGTGTCAGAGGAAGCCCACGGCAGAGGGCTTATTTGCAGGGAGGTAGCTTAGCACTCTGCGTTGGAGGTTCTGGATGAGACTAGAAGGCTGTGAGGATCCCAGGGTTTCCATCCGTCAATTCCACCCCACCGGCTCTGCCCCAGTGTAGAAGAGAAGGAGGGACCCAGGCTCCCCTCAGAGATTTTTCTCCGGGCCTTTCTCTTGGCCTCAGAGCAATTAGAAAGGCCCCAGAACCCAAAAAGGAATCAAGCCCTGGAGAGGAAGTAATGGCAAAATCTAGTACCTCTAGGATACACAGTCAGGTAAGAAGGAAGAGGAACAGTAGTTAGTGAAATCTCAGCCCCATTGAGGGGAAAGCCAGGAGGAGGACACTGGGGGAATGCCGCTCAGGCACACCAGCCATCTTCCTTCTCCCATACCCGTCCCTGCAAATCCCTCTGAGACACTGTCATGAGGATGTCCCAAAGGCACTATCACGTGTTATAACAGGCAACTATTCTGTAAATTCTCTGGACCCTACCTCTTGCTCCAGCTAATGCTGCGGTGACAGTTTCATACAAGCTTCAACCAGCTAAGTGCAGGTACAACCTGTCAGTGTCTCTCCTTGGAATCTGTGCCACCCCTCCCATTTATTGCCCTGGGGCTTCTTTGCAAGAACCTACAAAGACTTATGCATGTGTAAAGTGGAAGCATGGGGGTGCTAGGGACTGAATGTAGCCTCCCCAAATTCTAAACTGAAACTGAAACTCTAAGTTGAAACTGAAACTCTAAACTCTACCCCCTCAATGTGATGGTATTAGGAGGTGGGACATTGGGAGTTGATTAGGTCATGAGGGTGGAGCCCCCATGAACGGGATTAGTTCTCTTAAAAAGGGACCCTAGAGGGCTTTCCTGGTGGCACAGTGGTTGAGAGTCCGCTCTGCCGATGCAGGGGACGCAGGTTCGTGCTCCGGTCCAGGAAGATCCTACGTGCCGCGGAGCGCTGGGTCCGTGAGCCGTGGCCGTGGCCGTGGCCGTGGCCGTGGCCGTGGCCGCGGCCGCGGAGCCTATGCTCCGCAACGGGAGAGGCCACAACAGTGAGAAGCTTGCATACCGCAAAACAAGAAAAAAAGGGACCCCAGAGAGCTCTCTCACCCTCTTTTCACCATGTGAGGATACAAGAAGTTGGAAGAGGACCCTCACCAGAAGTCGACCAGGCTGGCACCCTGATCTTAGACTTCCAGCCTCCAGAACTATGAGATTAAATTTGTTTTTTATAAGCCACTCAGTATACGGTACTTTGTTTTTCTGTTTTTTGTTTGTTTATTGAAGTATAACTGACTTACAATATGATATTAGTTTCACAACATAGTGATTCGATTTGTATTTTATTTTATTTTGTTTTGTTTTGATTTTTTGACCATGCTGTGTGACTTGCGGGATCTTAGTTCCCTGACCACGGATGGAACCCAGGCCCTCGGCACTGAGAGCATAGAGTCATAACCACTGGACTGCCAGGGAATTCCCTCGGTATCTTTATACATTACAAAATGATCACCACTATGGTACTTTGTTATAGCATCCTAGACTGATTAAGACAGGGAGTTAACAACAGTGGAGCACTCTTGTCCAGCAGGGGTCAGGAGCCAATAGATACATTTCCCCTTTTCATTACCTCTTTTCATTTCATTTCATTTCTCAGAAATGGTTCTGAGATCCATTTCATGAGGCTCCTCAAAAGGTCCTGTGGGATTGAGCATGAGCCACCTGCAGTGGTGGCCAACTGAATGATGCATCTTTATATCATCTTTCCCTTCTTCCCTGTCCACTCTGCTTGTTCTGCATAACTTCTCTCTGGATCGCATTCCCAAATAAACTACCTGCATGAAAACACTTGATTCAGGCTTTGCTTTGGGGAGAAACTGGCTAAAACAACTGGTTCCAGACTAGAATGAAGACTATCAGGATGGGATTTTGGAGCTGGATCACTTTTTAGTCAGATGGCAAAAAGGATTCCATTGCTGGTAATTCCTGGTGTATGACAGCATCAAATAACTAAGATTCTCACCCATGGTGGACTGGGATGTGGTAAAAGGTGAAGTGTTGGCATTTGTGATAGCTATGACACTTTAATGGCATGGGGGCAATGGTAATTTATAAGGATTGGCTGGCTTTTAACTGCTTTGGAAGCCTTCAAAAAAAAGAAAATCATAGGCTCAGATCAACCAACTAACAACTCAAGGCATACCACGAAAGTCAGAGAGCCTCTCTGGCAATGTCTAAGGAGACTCTCATCTAAGTTGCAGGGCAGACAGTGAGAAAATCAGATACGGGATCTAACTGAGGGTAGCAGAACAGCAAAGGAGACTGAATGCACAGCACCAACAGGTCTCCTATATCAAAGTCAGGACCCTGATAGGAAAAGAGTAAGACTCAAAGACCTGGAATGAGACATCTGTGCACATGAACCTGAGAATTCTGAACCTCCAGCTTCATCTGAACACTCCAGGTCAGCAGAAGCAACCCTCTCCCCTTGCAGAGATTAGCACCACCATCAAATACTTAAAGGATACAGGGATGGTAGTTTTGTTGGGATAAAGTGATGGATACATAAGGGTTCATATACTATTCAATTCATTTGTCTGGCTCCTGCAGAAGCCAAACAGAGTGGATGATAATGGGTTACCATAAATTTAACCACATGGTAGCCCCAATCATAGCTGCCATACTGAATGTGGTATATTTACTGGCCAGCTTCTAGCATTGATATGTGACTATTGGTCTGGCAAGTGTGTTCTCTATCCTCCTTGGTAAGGATGGTTTAAAGCAATTTGCCTTTATATAAGGACAGCAGTACACAATCACTGTCTCGCCATAAGATCATGCTAACTCTCCTGTTCTCCAACCAATAGAGTCTGAAGGGAACTCAGCTGTCTTGACGTGCTGCCCAACATATGCCAGTCCACTATATTGATGATTTACTAATTGGACTTGATGATCATGAAGTGGTAAGTAGTTTAGTAAGACTAGAAGGTTCAGGCTCCTGTCTGTATGGCTGTTAGTGTGACTGATGCCATCTTGGGCCCTTACAGTTTCTCCTGACCTTTCGCTGACCCCACCCAGGACTGTAGTGTGCAGTGAATCACTTCTCTGTCATCAAGGGCTTTGTAGTTAATAGATATTTCCTAATAATCATTCGGACTAGGTAGCCTCTATGCTCTGTTAGTCCCCAAACAATGATGAGAAACCTTCCCCGACGTATTCCCAGTGCCCACAGGACTAGTTACCCATTCACAAATCTTAACTTAGGAATGTACATCCTGTTTCCAAGCACCTACCCCCATACCCTAGGTTAACTATAAAATTATCCCAATGGCCCCTCTGTGGTATGGAAAGCAGCTCGATCCCAATCCCACCCACTGATCCACTGATTATATGGAGCTGCCTCCTTTTTCAGTCTCAAGATGCCTTCTCAGTTTGGTGGCTGCTTTTCATTCCCTCTGTCCTCCAACACTGCAACATTGAAGAAATTTTTAGGGATCCAATAATCTGAGGTGTGCCAGAACATCTCCCCTAAAGTGAAGGACAAATAGTTGCACTTTGTATCCCCTACCACAAAGAAGAATGGTAACTGGCAGACTCTTTAGATTTTGGAGGCAACATATCCCACACATGGGAATATTGCTCCAAACCATTTATTAGGTGACCTGAAGGGCTATCAGTTTTGAGTGGGGTTCAAAGCAAGAGAGAGCTCTATGGCATGTCCAGGCTATGATTGAAGCTGTCCTGCCACTAAAGCCACATGACACAAAAAACCACAATGAATCCAAAGGCCTCTACAGTGGATTAGAACATTGTAGAGGGTCTCTAAAAAGCCCCAATAGGAGGGCTATAACACAGGCTCAGGGTTCTGGAGCCAAACTCTGCCTACTGTGAAAGAGAATGTTATCATTTGAAAAATGGGCTATAGGGCTTGAGCACAGACCCAGCACTGACTATGGGACATCGAGTGACTATTCATCCAGAGCTACTCATCTTGACTAGGTATTAGCAGATCCACTGAGTCATAGGATTGGGGGAGCACAGCAGCAATCCACTGTACAATGGGGAAATGGCATATTTGGGATTAGGCCTGAGCAGATCCAAAAGACCCATGCTAATTACATCAACTGGTGGTCCAGACGGTCTATGTCCTTTGCTCCAGTGCTTTTCCCTCAACTCATATCTATGGCCTCATGGGAAACTTATCAAGACCAACTGACAGAGGAACAAAAACTCAGGTCTGATTTTGAACACTTCCTATATATTTGATATTAAGGTATTATTGCTATTTTCAAGTATAATAATAATGTCATTTTTCAAAAGCATTTATCTTTTAGTGATACATACTAAAATATTTACAGTGAAATTATGTAATGTATGCAACTTGTTTAAAATATCATGAGAGGGGAGATGAATGGGACAGAAATGGCCATGGTTAAGCCTGAGTTAGGGATAGATGGGAGTTCATATACTATTCTATTTACTTATGTGTATGTTCTAAATTCTCTGTAAATCAAAGTTAAAAACAAAAACTCAGTCTGGTCCAGAGATGGGTCAACATGATACACTGGGGTTAGCTGTAAATGGGCTGCTGCTGTATCACAGCCTTACTCAGGGGTGGCCCTAAAGGACACCATGGAGGGAGATCCTTCCCGGACCAGAGCTTTGAGCATCACACCTAGTCAATCGTTTACTTTGTATGGCAGAAGTGGCCTGAGGTCGAGTATACATGGAGTTCTGGACGATAGTGGTGAATGGCTTGGTTGATCAGGGGCCTGGAAGGAGAAAGATTGGAAAATCAGAGACAAGGAAGTATGGGAAAGAAAATATTCGTGGAAAATTTGGGAAAATAATTAAAGTAACTTTTGTTTCTAGTAATCAAATTATGTTCCTAACAGTGAAAGAAGGGTAATTTGGCTCTTTCATTCTTGAAGATGTTTTCATCTAACACTACCTTAGCCTTTCCAGTCAAAGCTAAGGACAGCAGAGCCTGAGAGTAGCTCTTCCTCTCATGGAACTCTTAGCCTTGTGGTGCCCAGAGCTCTATGCTCTGCCTCTTCATTCTCTAGGTGATCTCCTCCAGTTTTGTGGCTTTCAATATCATTAATATACTGATGTCTATGGAATTTTTTTTTTTTTTTTTTTTTTTTTTTAACTCTATCGGTATGTTGGTGGGACTTGAATTACATCTGTAGACCAATTTTAGGTGAATGACATGGTTATATTGAATCTTCTTATACATCTATTTATTTCTTTGTTTATTTAATTCTTTTTTTTTTTTTTCCTTGCGTTATGCGGGCCTCTCACTGTTGTGGCCTCTCCCATTTGCGGAGCACAGGCTCCGGACGCGCAGGCTCAGCGGCCATGGCTCACGGGCCCAGCCGCTCCGCGGCATGCGGGATCCTCCCGAAACGGGGCACGAACCCGCGTCCCCTGCATCGGCAGGCGGACTCTCAAGCACTGCGCCACCAGGGAAGCCCTGATGTCTATGGAATTTTTATCTCCTCCCAAGCCTCCCCCCTGAATTTAAGTCATGTATCTAACTGCCTGGTGGACATTTCCACTTAAATACATAACAAGCATCACAAATCTAACACAGTCAGAACCTTGCTTCTGCATCTACCCCTTCCTATTCCTCCCCCAGGCTTCTCCATCTCATAAATGACAACTCTATCATTCCAGCTGTTCAGGTCAATAATCTAGCGTCATCCTTGACTTCTCTTTCTCTCATACATCGTATCCATCCATCACCAAATCCTGAAACCTATACCTTCAAAATATATTCAGACTCTAAACGTTTTTCACCACCTCTGTAGCTACGACCCTGGTCCAAGCTGCCTTCACCTCTTGCTCGGATTATTAAAATAACCTCCTCCTCCTCCCTTGCCTCTATACAATCTATTCTCAACACAGGAGCTAGAGTCATCCTGTCAAAATAAATGTATTTCTGATCACATGACTCTTCACAATCCTCCAATGGTTTCCCATTTCACTCAGAGTAAAAGCCAAAGTCCTGGGCTTCCCTGGTGGCGCAGTAGATAAGAATCTGCCTGCCAATGCAGGGGACACAGGTTCGATCCCTGGTCTGGGAAGATCCCACATGCCGCGGAGCAACTAAGCCCATGCACCACAATTACTGAGCCTGCGCTCTAGAGCCCACGTGCCACAACTACTGAAGCCCGAGTGCCTAGAGCCTGTGCTCCACAAGAGAAGCCACCGCAATGAGAAGGCCGCGCACCGCAACGAAAAGTAGTCCCCGCTCGCTGCAACTAGAGAAAGCCTGCGCGCATCCACGAAGACCCAACACAGCCAAAAGTAAATAAATAAAAATAAAAATAAAAAAAAGCCAAAGTCCTTAAAATATCTTGCAATGCCCTACACATCATCTGGGATTCTCATCACCTCTCTGATCTCACCTCCTTCCAACTCTTCCTTGCAGTCATGCCATTGCAAATATCTGTTTGTTCTTCCAGAATTCCAGGCACGCCTCATGGCCTTTGCACTTTCTGTTCCCTTGGCCTGGAATGTTCTACTCCTATATGGCTCATTCCCTCTCTACCTTCAGGTCTCTGCTCAAATGGTACTTTATCAGTAAGGCTTCCCTTACCTCCCACAATCTCCCCCTTCCCGCCATTACACAATACCAAGGGTTTTCACAATTTTGGTTTCAGGACCCCTTTACACTCTTAAAAATTGAGGACCCCCAAACAGCTTTTGTTTATATGGGTTATATCTCTATATATTTACTTTGTTAGAAATTAGAACATTAAAAAATATTCATGTATTCATTTAAAAACAATAGCAAACTCATGTTAACAAATATTTTTAATAAAAATAACTATATTATCCAAAACAAAATTAGCGAGAGCACTATTTACATTTTTACAAATCTCTTTAATGTCTGGCTTAATAGAAAAATAACTGGATTCTCATACCTGTATCCAATCTGTTGTGATATCACATCCATGTAGCCACTGGGAAACCCCACTGTATACGCATGAGAGAATGAGAATGAAGGCAAATAATGTCTTAGTATTACTTACTACAAAAATTGTCTTGACCTCAAGCATCCCCTAAAAGGGTTTTAGGAACATTCAGAAGTCCCTGGCCCCATTTGCAGAACTGTGTACTACACTATATTTTAATAGTTCTTACTGTTATCCAACATAACTATGTATTTACTTGTTTTCTTACTGTCAGTCTCCCTGCACTAAAATGAAAACTCCACGAGATGGAGACTTTGTTCTGTCCATTGCTCTATCCCCAGCTCCAAGATCAGTGCCTGCCACATGAGAGGCACCCAGTGAATGAGTGAATGAAGAAATGAAGAAAAAAGGAACAACAAATGTTATCATTTTTAGGATTATCTCATCACAAAGAATGCAGTGATGCTGTAAAACACCTCATTTTTAAAACAATTCCACTGATGAATTTATCCTGGAGTCTCAAGTACCTATCACCCAGATAAGACAATTAACCACCTATGATCAACTTTATTTCATCCACACCCCAACCCAGGCCCCTCTACCAAGGTTCTTTTGAGGCAAACCACAGACATCATCTGTATATGTTTCTGTATGTATCTCTAAACATAAGGACCCTTATTTTCAACACTTTATTATGAAAATATTCAAACATACATAATGGTTGAATTTTTTCCAGTGAAAACTCATGGATTACCAATACCTAAAATCAACCATAACATTTTATTCTATTTGTTGCATATCTATCCATCCTTCCATCTTTTTTTTGGGGGGGGGGGGTTCC
>NW_006785665.1:1659842-1665009 GCF_000442215.2 Lipotes vexillifer
GGTTCACGGGCCTCTCACTGTTGTGGCCTCTCCCGTTGCGGAGCACAGGCTCCGGACGTGCAGGCTCAGCGGCCATGGCTCACAAGCCCAGCCGCTCCGCGGCATGTGGGATCGTCCCGGACGGGGGCACGAACCCGCGTCCCCTGCATCAGCAGGCGGACTCTCAACCACTGCGCCACCAGGGAAGCCCCTATTTTTTTTTGTTTTGCATTTCAGAGTGAGTTGCAGACATCAGTATACTTCACTCCTAAACCTTCTGTATGCATATCATTAACTAGAGGTCAATATTTGTTTACAGTTTCTTCTTAAGGTAAAATTTACATCTGATGAAATGCACAGATCTTAAGTGTACCGTTTGATGAGTTTTGACAAATGCATACATCTGTGTAACCCAAACCCTATATCAAAATATAGAGCCATCAACCAGAAAGTTCCCTCTGCCCCTTCCCAGTCAATTCTCATTCCCACTCCATCCCCAGAGGCAATTGTTGTTTTTAGTTTTTTTTTCCATCATGTATTAATATTGTGTGTTCTAGAGCTTCAAATAAATGGAATGGTACAATGTGTGCTCTTTTCTGCAAGATGTCCATCACTTAATGTAATGTTTTTGAGATTCATTCATGTTGTTGAATGTATCAGTAGTTTGTTCCTTTTTATTGCTAAGTAGCACTCCATTGCTTGAATATAACATTTTATCCTAACCTATCTATCATTATGAAATGTCCCTCTTTATCCCTGGTAGTACAATTTGTCTTTTTTTTCTTTTTTTTTTGGCTGTGTTGGGTCTTTGTTGCTGCACATGGGCTTTCTCTAGTTGCAGCGAGAGGGAGATACTCTTCATTGCGGTGCGCAGGCTTCTCATTGCAGTGGCAGAAAGAACTGACATCTTAACAAGATCGAGTCTTCCCTGGGACTTTCCTGGCGGTCCAGTGATTAAAGAATCCGTGCTTCCACTGCAGGGGACGTGGGTTCCATCCCTGGTCAGGGAATTAAGATCCCGCATGCTGGGCAGTACAGCCAAAAAAAATTTTTTAAAAAGGTTGAGTCTTCCTATCCATGAACATGGAATATGTTTTCATTAAGCGTGACTATAAAATTTTTTATTGAATATATTTGACAAATAACATTGTGCATATTTAAGCTGTACAATGTGTTATTTTGATATATTTATATTTTGTAATATGATTGCTGTTGTAGTGATACCACATTACATAATTATAGTACAATATTGTTGTCTAAATTCATTATATGGTGCATTAAGATCACTATGGCTTATTTACTATTTGTTGCAAGTTTGTACCCTTAAACAACATCACTTTTTTATCCCCCACCCCCATCCCCTGAAAACTACCATTTTACTTTGCTTTGCTTTTTTGTTTGACTTTTTTAGATTCCACATATAAATGATATCATACAGTACTTGTCTTTCTCCATCTGACTTATCTCACTTAGCATAATGTGCTCAAGGTCTATCCATGTTGTCACAAACGGCAGGATATCCTCTTTTCTCATGGCTGAATAATATTCTATTGTGTATACATACCACATCGTTTTTTTTTTTTTTTCATACCACATCGTCTTTATCCATTCATCCTCTGATGGGCATTTAGGTTGTTTCCATACCTTGGCTATTGCAAATACTGCAATAAACATGGAAGTGCATTTATCTCTTCGAAATACTGTTTTCATTTCCTTTGGGTATATACCCAGTAGTACAATGCTGGATCATATGGCAGATATATTTTTAATTTTTTGTGGAATCTCCATATTTTTTCCATAGTGGCTGGACCAATTTACATTCCCACCAACAGGGTATAAGGGTTCCCTTGTCACCACATCCTTACCAGCAACTGTTGTCTTTTGTCTTCTTGTTGACAGCCATTCTAGTGGGAGCATGACTCTTAAATTTTAAGTGTGAATGGAGAGATCACTGGCTAAGAGAAGAGGGGACCCCATTCAGACTTTATTCAAAAATTGCACTTTGGGGACTCCCCTGGTGGCACAGTGGTTAAGAATCCGCCTGCCAATGCAGGGGATACAGGTTCGAGCCCTGGTCCAGGAAGATCCCACATGCCACGGAACAACTAAGCCCATGCACCACGACTACTGAGCCTGTGCTCTAGGGCCTGTGAGCCACAACTACTGAGCCCGCAAGCCACAACTACTGAGCCCACGTGCCACAACTACTAAAGTCCGCACACCTAGAGCCCGTGCTCTGCAACAAGAGAAGCCACTGCAATGAGAAGACCGCGCACTGCAACAAAGAGTAGCCCCTGCTGGCCGCAACTAGAGAAAGCCCGCGTGCAGCAACAAAGACCCAACACAGCCAAAAATAAATAAATAAATTAATTTTTTTTAAAAAAGAATGAAAATCAGACCTTCTAACAGTTGTTACCAGAATAATTCCACAGGGAAAGCTGCTCTGTCTGTTCTCAGGTGCTCTACATTCTGCCTCATATCCTATATTCTGGGCATAAAAAACCCTCTTATCCTAATTTTTGATATTCTCCTACCTCTAGGTCTTTGTCCAAGCTTCCCAACTGACATGGAACTACCTTACTTCATCTGTCCATGCCATCCAATGCAGCTCCTTCATCATGTGGCACCACTTCCTCGAGCAAGATTCCACGATTGGTCCAGTATCCCACTAACCTCTATCTCTGAATTTCCATTCCCCCTCAGAGTACCACTAAATTTTACAATGAATTCTTTTTCTTATCTGCCTTGTTAGACAGTAAATCCCCCAAAACTCTCTCTTCTGTAATATGTATCCCCAAGTGCCTTGTATAGTGCTTTGCACTCAATGAGCACTTACTACGAACCTGTGAACTAACCAACCCCTTGTAGAACATATATGCCCAGATTCCACCAAGGGTTTACTGGGAAGAGAGTAGGGAAAACATACACAATAACTTTGTTCCACAATTCATTTACTGAATTGGGGCAGGTGATTTAACAACAGATTGTAAGATAAGGTTGGGAGATAAGAGTTCTGGCTTTCTCTCCCAGGAGCCAGTTGTGTCATGGATGCTTGTAAATTTTCAAAAATAGCCATCTGTTGCTGGGCAAGCTGGGTCTCAAGCTGGAGACTGGCATACATACATTCTAGGAGTCCTAGGCATTCCTTGGGCTTGTGGTCAATTCCTGAAGGAAGAGCAATGGAGGTGCAAAGGAGACAAAAGAGAGATTTTATAATTGTACTGAGGTGGGAAGGGCTCTAATAAGATGACCACTCTAATCTTTCTGGGTACAACTCAACCCAGATGCAGCTGTGCTCAGCTGTCAGCTTCTCCATGAAGCCTACCTGGCCACCCTATTTGAAACCAACCCACTGGAACTTATTACCCACTCTCTTGCTTTATTTTTCCCTTACTATTTATGATTATTTGGCATATTTTGTAATTAGTTACATAATTGTTGGCTAATTCCCCCTTCTAGAATGTAAGCTCCAGGAAGGCATAGATTTTTGTCTGATTTGTTCACTACTGTGTCCCCAGCACCTAGAAGAGTAAGTACCTGGCGCATAAGTGTTCAACAAATATTTGATGAGTGAATGAAATGGTCTGAGAGTGAGGCCTAACTTCCCTTTCAAGAGCTCAGGGGATGCCTCAGCATTCTTCTTACCTGACATAGTAAGGTCATCAGCAATGACCCGGAGTTCTTCCTGTGTCTAACTTTGATCAGTCTTGCTGAAATCAATTCTTTTTCTAATGTTTTCAACTACATTATACGCATCCAGGTCTTAGTTAACATTGGTAGTTATTTATCCATTGTTTGTGTATTTACTGGTCTTGACTTCTTTGTTAAACTCTGAGGTCCTCAAAAACAGGAGTCATGACTGTCTAGTGCGCTGTGTGGCTTCCCACAGGTATGCTAAATACCCACTGATGTTGCCATGGGAGGATGAATAACTGAAATGCAAAGAAACTGAGCTGTTACTATTTCCTTCCCTGGCCACTTTTCAACTAACATTACTAGCAAGCAATAAAATTTTCAGCCAGCTCCAGCCACCTCCTCCATACAACCTTTCCCCCTGCTGAGTCCATTTGGGAAATCCACCCTGCATCCTTCCTTACCTGAGGACAGCTTTGTTGCTGGGATTTTCAGGCAAGTGGCTGGTGGGGAACTTGCCTGAAGATTAATAAAGCTGGGGGTGGGTTTGGCTCGACAAAGAGGCACAGCATTACCTTCCTCTTTGGCTGGAACAAAATCAGAGGCAACTAAGTCAGAGTTCATTCCGACAAGGGACAGCCTAATTAGATCCCTGCGTCTGGTCTATGAATGCAGGTGCTGAGACCCTGGCCTGAATATCTTCAAAGAAAGTTATATAAGACAAAAGAGAAAACATAGTGGGACTGAGGAAAACCAAGCAGGGTTGGGATAAGCTAAAATCTAATTTGCTTATATTCTGCAAGTTCTTATTGATCTGTGCTACATGCTGACTACTGTGCTGAATGTTAGGGTATACACAAGACATCTAAGACGTGGTTTCTTAGGTGTTTAATACCTACTTAGGGAGACAAATCAGACACTGGCGAAATGGTGATATAACAACACAGGACATAAACAATGAGTCTGACAGTCTCGGGTGAAAGTAAGTCCTTTTATCTTTTAGTTACACTAAGATGTGATTAAATGTAAAAATGAATGTTTTTGAAATGGGGTAAGATATCAATATGAGTACAACAGTCAAAGAAGACTCCAGGCAGGTGGAGGATATTTATTGGACCTTGAAAACAGGAAGCTTTGGATAAGTGGAAAAGATATTTCAAGTGGGAGAAAAAAAAGATGGTGTGAGCAAAGGCAAGGAGGCAAGAATATGGCCAGAAGGATGAGGAGCCCTAAGAAAGTGGCCAGAATTAGAGGGTGGAGAGTGGGGAAGCAGGATGGGTCATGGAAGACCCTTTCCAATAGCGAATCTGAGACTTTCTCAGAAAGTCACTGAGCCTTTTAGGATTAGAAAATATGATAAAATTTCTACTTTAATTAATCCACTGGGATTAAAATGGGTTGGACATGGAAGTTCTCAAAGGGGAAAACAGATTACCTTTGGCAAAAATAGTTACGTTAGAAGGAAAAATTGATTTGTAGGGAGAAAATCATGAGTCCTATAGGAGACATATGTCATTTCTGTCTACTGGGCAACCCTTGCTCTGGAAAACTACTC
>NW_006785665.1:1665019-1669060 GCF_000442215.2 Lipotes vexillifer
TCTTTCCCCAGATTCCAGGTCATACATACAACAGACCCCTCTCCATATTCCAACGGGAATAGGCATGTGACCCAATACAGGGCAATCATGGTATCCTATCCCGCTTGGCAAGTGTGACTGATTGAAGGGGTAAGCACATGAGGCAAACTGGGCCAGTCATTCCTTGGGATTGATATATAGATTCTGTGTCAAAGCTTGCTTTCCTCTGATTTGCTATGCTGGGAAGATGTAAATTTGGGGTCAATGAAAGCTACTGAATTTGGCTAGCATGCTATGAGAAGCAGATACAAGCAAGAGATTAGAGAGAAGAGAGAGTATAGGAGAAAGATGGAGAGATGGGCAGATAGCTACAGGCACTGAATCCCCAGTTCCAGTCCCTGTGGTACTGGTAGCTCTTCTTCCTATTCTCTGACTACCTCAGCAACTGCACAAGCCTCTAAATTTCCTTTCTCACTCAAGGGAATCTGAGCTGGGGTAATGTCATATTAACATAAACCATATTTTGGACACATTGGATCTGAGGTGAGACAAGACAGTCCAAAGAGAAATGCCTAGAAAAACAGCCAGAGAGAAGGCACTGAGCTCAGGTGAAAGGTCAAACTGCCAGGCCAGTCACAAAGAGGTGATGAAGGAACTGTAAAAATACATTAGCTCTCCAAGGTCAAAGACTGTGAGAGAAAACTGGACCTTTGGGGAACTCCTCCTCAGGAGTTCGTAAGATGAAAAGGAAGTGGCAAAGTAGACAGAGGAGCAATGGATGGAAAGGCAGAACAGCTGGTTCTATGAAAGAATTAAAGAGGTTGAGACAGTGGGGAATCCATTATTCACTATCATAATGAGATCAAAAAAGGATAAAAAAGTTAAATTCATTCATTTATACACATAAGAGACAGTTAAGTGCTTGCAATGCATCAGCCACTGAAGATACCACAGTGAGCTAAACAGAGATGGTTGCTATCCTCATGGAACTGACAGTATTGCCGTTTAGACAGTCATTAAGTGATCAAGCACCATCAGTTACTCTTGGTGAGGGAAATCCATGTTTCTGCCCTGGGTTTGTGGATTTTTCTGAGCCCTACCGTAGGTCTTCCATCTTCTCCTCACTCCTGCTCCAGAGTCATCACCTCATTTGATGGCTCATTCAGCATGGTAAGGAGCTAGAAGGTGAAACTCAGGCCTCAAGATTCTTCTCACCATTTGAAAAATTTGTTAACTTCCATGCAAATGCACTTCTAATTTGGGCCCTTCCTAGGTGTATGAGGATGCATCTTCTACTGAATTGTAAGGTTTGATGAGTATGTTACACACAGTCCATACTAAAGGAATCATATTTCTGACTGGACAATGTATAATAGAGGATGAGGTTGGGGAGCAGCAAAAGGAAGCAGAAGAGAGAAAATAATAAAAAGTGATTTACATACATTATCTTATACATTTCTCATAATGACACTATGAAGTAGGTAGCTTTATCCGCATTTTTTTGAGAAAACTTAAGTTAGGAAATTTGCTCAGGATTCCACAATGAGTATGTGCCAATGGCAGAATCAAATCCAGGCCTATAGACTCCAAAGTCATGCTCCTTACCACTGCACAATATAATCTGTGAGAAGAGCTAGGTCATTTATATTCAAGTTATGAGAGAGCAAGCTTCTCAGATAAAGTAATCTACCCCACCTAACAGTTAAGTGAATAGGCTCTGGAGTCAGATGGTCTCAGGCACTTCCCTGGCCACCAGTGGGACTGTTCCATTCAGTTTGAGTGTATGTCTTCCGTTCTAAGTATTAAGAGGAGATACAAAGGAATAATTAATATATTCATTCAACATATAATTATTGAGCATCTGGGACTTTCCTGTTGGTGCAGTGGTTAAGAATCTGCCTGCCAATGCAGGGGACACAGGTTCAAGCCCTGGTCTGGGAAGATCCCACATGCCGCAGAGCAGCTAAGCCCATGCGCCACAACTAGTGAGCCTGTGCTCTAGAGCCCGTGAGCCACAACTACTGAAGCCCGCATGCCTAGAGGCCATGCTCCGCAACAAGAGAAGCCACCGCAATGAGAAGACCACACACGGCAACGAAGAGCAGCCGCAGCTCACCACCAACTAGAGAAAGCTTGTCCACAGTAATTAAGACCCAGAGTAGCCAAAAATAAATTTAAAAATTTATTAAAATATATTAAAAAATTATTGAGCATCTATTATTTAACAGATCCAGTTCTAGCCACTGGGAATACAGGAATGTTTCCATTTAGTGGGAAATGCAGAACAAATACAAATACTTTCCAATTAAATAAGTAACAGGAAAAAACATACATACAACTAGCTTCATTTTCCCACAAGCTGAGCAATTAAGGAGGTCTGGGTTTTTTTTATTTTTTGTTTTTGTTTTTTTTGTGGTACGCGGGCCTCTCACTGTTGTGGCCTCTCCCGTTGCGGAGCACAGGCTGCGGACGCGCAGGCTCAGCGGCCATGGCTCACGGGCCCAGGCGCTCCGCGGCATGTGGGATCCTCCCGGACCAGGGCACGAACCCGTGTCCCCTGCATGGGCAGGCGTACTCTCAACCACTGTGCCACCAGGGAAGCCCAAGGAGGTCTGGTTTTAAGGGAGAGGAAGCAGGGCCTCTGACACACACCTCTTTTGTTAGTAGGATGACTAGAATGCTGCTCCATCTGAACACCAACAGGTGTGGTGCCTGGGAAAGAATCACATGACCACCGACAACCCATGCTATTATTTTACTATTAACAACTTCATAAGTTCTCCCAGCAGAGCTCAGGCTGTTCCAATTTGGGGAGGAAAAAATGTGAAAGGGTGTACTGTTCTATCTCATGGCCAAATACAAGTAATTGTTCTTGAATTGATCTTGGTCTCACAGCCCCTTCATTAGTTTGGAAAACAGCACGGCAGCCTTTTTTCCTGGACAAAATAGTACTGTAACCATGCCCAAACCTTAAGAGTCTCCTATGAACGGGCAAATATTCTGTGTTCTCTCCTCTTTTTAATTTCTGTAATATCCGTCCTTTTCCTGTCTTGTAAGGTAGTTTAAAAACTCTGGCTTCCCAACATCTCTAATGCACCGGTAGCTGAGGAGATGAGGAGGGCAGAGGAAGGAATGGGCGTGGAGAAAAAAAATCTTAGAGCACTACAGGGAACACTAAAAGTAAGCCATCACCCTCCGGTACCACTTACAGCCTCAGCAGAACACATTTGCCTCAGTAGGTAAAGGTCCACGCACAGCAACGAGTCAGAGACAATAAACCACAATTCCCAGCGTGCCCGGAAGAATAGTTAACCGCCTAGCCCAGTCCGATCGGACTACAACTCCCATTTCACCCCGCATCACACCGGCCAGGTCTTCCCTCAACCACTGGTTTAAGCCCCGCCCCTCCATCCCTCCCGGTTGCTAAGACTGGAACGAAAGCGTGGAAACTGTCACGCTTTTCTTGACCTTCGGAAGCCGAGAGGAGCTGAGACGCAAAAGTTTAAGGACCTCACCTGCAGTGTTAATCGAAAGCCTCAACCCCACCACCCACCCTTGTAGTTGATACACATGCGCAGTGGCATGCCGGCCAACGGCCGGAGCCGTGGCGCTTGCGTGGATGTTCGCGCTGCACGCGGCCGGGCGCGGCCTCCCTATTGCGCAAGCGCCTGTGCCCTCTCATTGCCATCATCGTGCTCTCTCTATCTAGCTTTCCCTGCGTTCTTACGTAGGGGGCGGGGCTAAGAATGTCAATTGGTCTGTGTGCGTGCCGGTCAGTGAGATGGGTGCGGTGATTGGTGGCGACCCGGAGAGTAGCGGGTTTGCGTGTGAGCCCTGTTGGAGGCAGCGTTTTCTGGGCTTCGCTGGTTCTCTCTCTCTCTCCAGAAGGTTCTGCTGGTTCCCCTAGCTCTGGGTACCCGGCTCTGCCTCGCGCCGCCATGATGGGCCATCGTCCGGTAATCGTGCTTAGTGAGTTGTGGGAAAGCCGGGGAAGGGACCCCCCCCCCCCCTCACCCCCCCCCTTTTTCCCCCCCTCAACACCTTCCCCACCGCCGAGCCCCC
>NW_006785665.1:1669097-1670165 GCF_000442215.2 Lipotes vexillifer
GGAAAGCCGGGGAAGGGCCCCCCCCCCCCCTTCACCACCCCTCTTTTTCCGCACCTTACAGCCTTGCCTCAGCCCAGTCCCGCTCAGGTCCGGCCACTGAACCTTACAATTGTTAATTTTCGAAGCCCCTTCTCCCGTTTTCCTCTCTTCTCTTAACCCATTCCCCTGTCTTGGCAAATGCAAACTGACCTTCCTGTCGCCGAGCCTGTTGAACGGAACGGCGATACGTTCTTCACCCCCAACCCCCTCCCTTGCACTCTTCCTTGAGCGATTTTCAGTGTGTAGCTGAATGAATAAAGATTTTTTAGTTTGGCCTAGCTTTATAATCTTGGCCCATCCCTTAGTAGCGGTGTGGCCTCTGCCAAACTGCTTGATTGAAAATGGCTCCATCTTTGTTATTAGGGTTAACAGTATTTCCTCATAGGATTGTGAGGCTTAAATGAGATAAGGAGATACAGCTGTTTAAAAGAGGGTCTGGCAAACAGCGAGTGGTATCCTTGGCCACTTTCTCTTCGGTAGCCGTCCTCTTGAATTTCTGTAAGTCAACCCCTTTTCACGAAGTAACCCTGCTTCCCTCACTGGTCTGGCTTAGATGTAATTATTCCCTCAAGTGTCCACTCCGTTGTAATCTTTCCCACTTACCAGCTGAGTTTTCCCAGATTCCTCGATTGGTTCTCTTTACCCTTCGGGAACATCCCAGATTTCTTTCCTTACTTACGAGTCCCATTTCCCTTGTCTTCCCTTGGTATGATTCCAACCTGTGTAACTTCTGTATCCTATTTGCAAGAGCACTTGAGATACCTGACTAGCCATTTTCCCTCCCTCACCATCTTTGTAGAGAATGCTATTCCAAGATTTTATCTATTTTGTCTATACCTGGAAAATAACTGTTTTCAGACAAGAATTCACTTAACCCAGGAAAAAAAACCCTGTTTTTTCTGATGAATCCATCAGAAAGATCCATGCAGGATTTTAGTTATCACTGCCTGAAATAGGAATCGAAATCCTGAGAATTGTGTTTAGAGTTGATGGGACTGGATCGAAAATTTTACAGCAAATTGTAGGGAA
>NW_006785665.1:1670181-1677782 GCF_000442215.2 Lipotes vexillifer
GATCGAAAATTTTACAGCAAATCGTAGGGAAAATATAATTTGGAGAGAGGAGTGAGACGTTACGTAGGTTCAGTTATAGTCATTGGCTTGTCTCCCATTGAGAGGGCCATGGGGTGACTGAGTGGTGCATTGTGCAGCCCTTTGGAGATCCACATTAATCTCTGGCATTAGGGGCTGTATCCAGTTAGCCTCCTTATTTAAATACGTAGTCAGCTCTTCCTAATGGTAAATGGGTAACTGAGGCATTCTTGTTCTGTCCAAGCATGAAGTGACGATCTTGGCAGACCCAGACACTTGAGTGTGTGTTCTCATGCCACAGCACAGTGGGGGGCACTATCAGTAATTATGCTAGGACTGTCAGTATGATTCCCCATATCCAAGTAGGAGAATATGAACCCCCCAAACTCCCTTTTTACGTCAAGGAGAGATTGATGCTTTTTAGAGACACCAGACCTTTGAGAATATCACGGATCTCAGATCTCAGGTTATGAATTCTTGCTGTAAATATATGAATGTTTGGCTAGAGGGAAAGTGATGACCAAGATTCCAAAGTTGAAGCTTTATGGATTGTTTCTTCGTATACCAGGGGTTGAAGTAAATAAAGAAGTAAGTAGCCATAAGTATGTACGTTTACTTTTTAACAGTTTGTCGAGGTATAATTGACATACAATAAGCTGCACATATTTAAAGAGTACAGGTTGATAGCTTTAATTCGTATATACATCATGAAACCTGGATGTGTTTTTATTTTCAAAGATTGGGGAATAAATAGCTTATGTAGAGTGGGGCAGTCCTGAGCTGTTGCCTTTTGTTTTTATCTATTTTAGGCCAGAACACAAAGCGTGAATCTGGAAGAAAAGTTCAATCTGGAAACATCAATGCTGCCAAGGTAGGTAGCACATCTTTTAAGTTGTTTATAATAGTTTGCCTGTAGCTGCCTTCCCTAGTATTTCTGTATTTGTTTGCAGTTTGGCAGAGGAAAAGTTGACTTCCGTTCCTTCAGGATATTTCCCTCTCGGTGGTAAGGAGAAGGAAGCCTTCCCTCACTGAGCTAGGCCTAATGGTCTTCTCATATTAACTTGTGCATATTCTATTGTTGTACGTTGTCTCATAATATTCTATTTGTGTTTGTCTCCCGTACTAGACTGAGTTAGTTGAAGGGAAGAACTGTATTAATTCCCTTTTGTATTCCTAGTACTCATTGTAGATCCTGGATAGGTAGGTATTCAGTAAATATCTTTTGAATGAAAGAATGAAATAGCCCTAGATCTAATTAGCATGGGGTGGAGGCTACTATCATGGAAGGAAATACAAATACGTGGACCTTCAGTTATCTGGACTGCTGGGAAACTGAAGCTCTGGGAGGCATGTCCCTTTTTTTCCTTGTGAAAAGTTACTTTCTGCATCCAGAAAACATTCCCAAAGCGGAAAAAGCAAAGAACAGAATCTAGCCATGTGGCGTGCTATAATTAAAGTGGTCGCCAACCCTACTTTAGAAGTGTCCTTGTTAAAACACTGGCTCTGTGGGTTACTCATGCCTCTTCCCCTAACACACTCACCATCTTCTGATTTGTGCTTACATGTTTTGTATTTTCTTTCCATAGACTATTGCAGATATCATCCGAACATGTTTGGGACCCAAGTCTATGATGAAGGTAGGCTTATCTCATACTGAAACTTCGACTACAGATTTTCCCTTTCTGTTTTCTGGGACACTTAAATATAACTTCTGCTTTTGTCCTAGATGCTTTTGGACCCGATGGGAGGCATTGTGATGACCAATGATGGCAATGCTATTCTTCGAGAGGTTTGACTTTTCGTTTTGCTTTCTAACATTTTATAAAGGATACATAAAGAGATAATGTAAATAATGATTAGCTTTTTTGGGCTGCTGTAGCAAATTACCACAGACTGTGTGACTTGAAACAACAGAAACTTATTCACATGGACTGGAGGCTGGTGGTCCAAACTCAGGGTGTCAGCAGTGCCATGCTCCTTCTGAAGGCTCTAGGGAAGAATCCTTCTTCTTATAGCTTCTGATGCTTGACCACATTCCTTGGCTTATAAACTCCCCTTCTGTCATATGGCATTTTCTTGTGTGTCTCATAAGGACACCAGTGGTTGGGTTTAGAACGTACTCTGATTACCCCGTGACCTCATTTTAACTTGGTTACATCTGCAAAGATCCTATTTACAAATATAGTTTTCAGGGAATGAGACATCAACATGTTCTTTCAGAGGACACAATTCAACCACAACAATGGTGTTCCCAATAAATAAGCTATAAGATACTGTTCTGTTCTCAAGAAACTTCAGTAGTTAAGTTGTCCTAATGCATTTTTCCCCAAAAAGAAAGACTTGGAAAGGTGTTTTACTTAGATCTTTTAGGGCCCACTTTTAATCTTTAAAGCTGTGGTAAAACAATAAAAGGGAGTCAGTGTGGAAGCAAGAAGCTCAAGAGTTAGGACCAAGCAGAATGGGTTAACAGGTCTTTCTTTCAGATTCAAGTACAGCATCCAGCAGCCAAGTCCATGATTGAAATTAGCCGGACACAGGATGAAGAGGTTGGAGATGGGACCACATCTGTAATTATTCTTGGTAAGAAAAGAATGGAAGGTTGATAAGGAAAATTATTGTTGATTGAAACATTAAGATTTTTGCCAGAAATAACATCAGATATTTTTGTTTTGTTTTGGCCACAATGCGCGGCATGTGGGATCTTAGTGCCCTGACTAGAGATGGAACCCGCCGCACCCCCTGCCCTGGAAGCATGGAGTCTTAACCACTAGACTGCCAAAGAAGTCCCCTGAGTCATATTTTAAGAAGAACATTTTTACCAATCCACTAATTATAAATGTTTAAAGAACTTTTTGCTAATTTTCTGTGTATTGTCTCCAACTGAGCATAAAATGTTCATCGTGGTATAGGATGAGCTTTGCAAATCTGGTTGAATAAAATACAATTGTCATTACTCAAAATAAGTTATATTCTATAAAGTCACCACAAACCCTGAATTAGTGAATACTAAAGCATCACTCCGGGGGGAGTATGGGGTTAGGTTCCTCAAGCCTCCAGTCACATATTTATCAGTGCATAAATATATATGTTATATGTTTTGTTTGTTTGTTTTAAAGACACCTTATTTAACATATATTGTTGATTCACTAACACTGGACTCATGTCCAGTAGCACTATAACTTATGCCTGAACAAAGCTCATGTAGTAAGTTATTGTACAGGGCACATTACAGCTTTCTTGCACGTAGGAAAACTAGTTAGTACTTTAGCACTATACTTAGGCCATTTTAAACAGTGAACTCAACAAAAAAATGTGCAAAAAATGTGGAAAACATGCCACTAAATATACCACGTAAAGGACACTTGTTTACTTGTGTTACATGGGAATTCCCCGGTGGTCCAGTGGTTAGAACTCCACGCTTTCACTGCCGAGGGGGTGGGTTTGATCCCTGGTCCAGGAACTAAGATCCCACAAGCTGTGTGGCACAGCCAAAAATAAAAATTAAAAAATTAATTAATTTAAAAAAAATGAAAATCTGTAGCAATATGTTTTTAGGAATTGAGAAAAAAACTATTTTCTAATTAGGAGATGCCAATTTATAGTGTTGGTCCACAGGCCTAAAAATAGAATCCTTAACAAAATTATTATATGAACTTTTTAAACATTAATTTTTAAATGCCTTTGTATTGCATTTTGAGAATGGTGAGTTGGGTGGAAATTTGCTTGAGTCACCACCAGCTAATCACATCTTTAGATCCAGTTCTTTTGTGGATTGAGAATTAATTACATATGGCTAATTCTGTACTTTGAAGAGAAACTTGGAGGATGAAAGAAGTAGGTAAGACTCCATATGCTTTTTCACTTATTTGGGTAGAAGATGAGCTTTAGGTATCAGGCAGAATTTTTTAGCTGGTAATCTTAGTTAAATCTCGTGGAGATATTAAGTAAGTATCCATGAGTCTAGGTTTCTTAGATTTAGGTAGCTTTTAAAAAACCAAAACTGCCATTTCTGAAGATATCTTTCTTCTGTGATACTGTTCTGATTCTTTAACAGAGTATAGTCTTTTCTAAGTTAACTTATTTAGAGCATGTTTCAAAATATTTGATTATCTTTCTTTTAATATACATGATGGTCACTTAGGAATTCTAAAGTATTGAAATCAAACATTTGAGCACATGCCAAAGAGTATACATGTGAACTTTTTACACATTTGTGTACATTTTAAAAATTAGTGTCAGTGGACCTGGTAGTATAAGCCCTTTGTGCAGAAGGTCCTTTTTTGACCAGAATAATGGGTTTTCCTCTTTAAAACTTTTTTTAGAAACAAGCTTTTGTGTGTTTGTGTGTGTGTGTGTGTGTCAATTAGAATTAGAAAGTAAGGACAGTTTTTAAAAGGAAGGGACATTTTACCAATAATCCCTCTTCCAGAGGGTAAATTTTATAAATTTTTATGGGTATTCTTGCAGGTATAAAGTTTTGTGGGTTTTTTTTGTTTTCAGTACCAGCAGTTTGACTACATGCTAGGTATTGAAATAATAAGCAAGTCAATTGTCTTTATTTTTCTTTCAATTTCAGAGTCTTCGGGAAAATGTTTACCGTTTGTTTAGGAAACTGGGAACAAATATTTAGTAAGATCACAAGAATAAGTCAACCCTGGGATCAATCTTTGATCATTTAAAATATATCTGATGAGAATTTTTTTTTTTTCCGAATTTGCTTATACAAAGTATAAATTTTGGAATAGTATTTGCATACTTTTGGGGAAACCTACTTTAGAAAAAAGAGCAGGTATTTTTAGAAGCATAGTGAAGTTGCCTTGATATCCAGGTACTTTTCAAAATGTTATGGTGTATGTATCTTTTTTCAGCAGGGGAGATGTTGTCTGTGGCTGAGCACTTCCTAGAGCAGCAGATGCACCCAACAGTGGTGATCAGTGCTTACCGCAGGGCTTTGGACGATATGATCAGCACCCTTAAGAAATTAAGGTATTGGAGGTGGGGACCAGAAATGGGTAGTGTCAACTATGGGAGGCCTGGAAGACTAATCTGTTCTTAGATGGTAAAGGAAGACCGAGCACATCACCAGTAGTTTATACCCTGGTATTATTTTGTGAGAAGGAGAAACAAAGAGGGGAGCAAAATGAAGGGAAGGATAAGAGAAATAAAAGTTTTTAGAAAATGGCAAAGGATGCAAAGCAGACAAATAAAAGAAGCTAGGTTTAATTCTTCAAAATATATTTTGGTTATATACAGTCTGCTAGTTTCCATGTTAGGCACTGCTATGGGAAATGTGTAGTAAGTAAAATAGAGCTACTCTGCAAAGTTTTAGATTCTAGTGGGAGAAATAAGTTAAGGAGTTAGATAACTAATTATTCAGGGCTTAAAATACCCTACCATCGTGTATGATTATAACTAATTCAGTCAGTACTCTCTCTAAAGTACTGTGGAGGATGGTAGCCGGTGGTTTTCATTAAAATCAAAAGGACTGGTACTGAAAATGCTATTTGAATCCTCTCTAGTTATCACAGAGCTTGCTGTTAGTCTATGTTTGCTGAGTACTATAAGGTAATAAAAGGAATATAGGAATGTGTGACTTCTACTTGAGGAAATGTCAGTTAAGTAAGAACATGATACAGAATGCAAAATTTTTCTGATTAAAAAGGTTGTTTAAAAAATAAAACCTGGGACTTACCTGGTGGCGCAGTGGTTAAGAATCCGCCTGCCAGTGCAGGGGATACAGGTTCGAGCCCTGGTCCGGGAAGGTCCCACGTGCCATGGAGCGAGCCACAGCTACTGAGCCTGCGCTCTAGAGCCCGCAAGCCACAGCTACAGAAGCCTGCGCGCCTAGAGCCTGTGCTCCGCAACAAGAGAAGCTACCACAATGAGAAGCCCGCGCACCACAAGTAGAGAAAGCCCACACGCAGCAACGAAGACCCAACACAGCCAAAAATAAATCAATTGATTAAATAAATTTATTTTTAATTAATTAATTAAAACCTATAATTCTCTACTCATATCCTTAGGTTGTCGGGTACACAAGTACCTAGCAATTTGGTGAGCTTTGTATTGTACTTCCTGTTGTTAAGAAACAAAGTATATGATAATATCTGTCTAGCACTCTTACAGAAGGAGGTGTTTGATTTAAAACATTTTTATGGGGCTTTCCTGGTGGTGCAGCGGTCAAGAGTCTGCCTGCTGATGCAGGGGACATGCATTCGTGCCCCGGTCTGGGAAGATCCCACATGCCGCGGAGCGGCTGGGCCCATGAGCCATGGACGCTGATCCTGCGTGTCCGGAACTTGTGCTCCGCAACGGGAGAGGCCACAACAGTGAGAGGCCCGCGTACCGCAAAAAAAAAAAAAAAAAAAAATTTTTATGAAGTAAACTTTGTAAGAATGTAGAGTACACAAAGGATTTATTGAATATTTGGAGCTGAATCATTAATGTTTTCTTTTATCAAGCAATAACTGCCTGTATATCTTAGATAATATTTTTGGAGCTGTTGCTTTTTCCCTAAAATACATAATTCAGCAATTATTTAATGATTGCTTATTGTATGTCTTACTGTGTTAATAAAAGGGATTTCAACAGTATGTGAAAATTTGGACAAGATGGTATCCAAGGTCTCTTACGACTTACGATTCTAGATAGTCTTGCCATGTACAAATTCATAATCTCGTTGGAGGAGACTAAACACATAAAAACACTGTGGCGCACCATGTATTATGATGCTAGGCAAAATAGAATCAGTTGTCCAAATGGATAGCACAGACCGATGGTAATTCTCAAGAGCAGCTCTCAGAATTTGCTAGTTACAGGATGAGGTTTCAAAGATAAAATGTGTCTTGACCCAAGTTGTGAAAGTAATAGAGTTGATTTGGTTGGAGCAGAAGGTAAAGAAGTTATTTTACTGTAAACTCTGTAAGTGTGGAGAGTTGTCAGACATGAGAACAGATTACTCAGGGATTTGAGACACCTTTCAGGGATGGGTTAATTGTAATCTTGCTAAAAGGCAGAGGGTGGACAAAGTTACTTCTTGATAACACTTAGTTTCCTACAAAGGAACAGATTCCCCTTTTTCTGCTTGTTGGCCCACTATTATAGTCATCAAGATATAGATGAGGACTTCCTTAAACATCCAAGATCCCACTGAGCATATTATTCGTTTTTCTTTTCTCCAGTACCCCTGTTGACACCAGTAACCGAGATGCGATGCTGAACATCATCAATAGCTCCATTACTACCAAAGTAATCAGTCGGTGGTCGTCTTTGGCTTGCAACATTGCCCTGGATGCTGTCAAAACTGTACAGTTTGAGGAGAACGGTCGGAAGGAGATTGACATCAAGAAATATGCAAAGGTAGAAAAGGTAAGCTCTTTGAGTGTGTACTTTGGAGACAGATTATTTCCTAGCATGAGTCATCACACTTGCTTGTGGAGGAAATAAGTTTAAATCAGAGCAAGATATTTTTATTATTAGAACCAGGAAGAAGAGTATTTGCTACCTGGAAAACAAAAACTTGAAAAAGAGGGTGCCAAAGAGGTATCTGAAATAATTCTGTTAGCTTCACTGCTGTCCCTACA
>NW_006785665.1:1677811-1680801 GCF_000442215.2 Lipotes vexillifer
AGGGGCAAGAGAAAGGCTTATTTTTGTGTCTGTATTTGTGCATTTGTGTACATATCAGCCACTGGGTCAGGAAATAAACAAGGGCTCTACAGCATAGCGCTAATAAGCCCCAGAATGCTTTCTCCATCTTTATTAAGATTTAAAAGTAGCATTAATATCTTTTGGCCAGTAGATGGAGCCCTATGTCTAAAATTCATGGAAATATCTTTCAGGAAGTAGAGATCTGCACCCTTTTTTTTTTTTTAAAGAAGTAATGCGTGATTCTCCATTCATTCGGCTGCGCCAGGTGTTCGTTGCGGCACGCGGGATCCTCATTGCAGCATGAAGGATCTTTTAGTTGCCGCACGCGGGATCTAGTTCCCTGACCAGGGATCAAACTCAGGTCCCCTGCATTGGGAGTGTGGAGTCTTACCCACTGGATCACCAGGGAAGTCCCTGTGCCCCTTTAAATCTGTCAGTCACTGAATTTCTGTCTCAGCCAACCTTCAAATTGTGTATCATGGTCTAAGATTGACGTGCTTCCTAGAGAGAAAGAAATGTGATTGCAACTGTAGTTGTTTTAGAGGTTCATGGAAAAAAGATACTTTAAAAATCTGAAATGGTGGTCATCTGGGAAAGATGAATGTCTGGGCAGGGAGTTGAGAAATTGTCTCCTGGTTGTGGACTGAAGTGGTTCTTTTGCTCAGATACCTGGCGGCATCATTGAAGACTCGTGTGTGTTACGTGGAGTCATGATTAACAAGGATGTGACCCATCCGCGGATGCGGCGCTATATTAAGAACCCTCGCATTGTGCTGCTGGATTCTTCTCTGGAATACAAAAAAGGAGAAAGCCAGGTAATGTCCCTGGCCCTATTCCTTAAATTTGATGTAAGAATCTGTTAATATGGGCAAGGGATTTAAAAAGTGTTTGTTACATGCTTACTCTGTGACCTTTACAAGTAATCTCTGATTCTTACAACTACGCTTTACGGCAGATGATACTGACTTCCATTTTACAGATGAGGGATCTACACCTCAGAGAAGTTAGGTTAATTGCTTGAGGAACACAGCTGGTATTGGCCAAATCAGAATTTGAACCCAGCTCTGTTCGGCTTCAATTCCACACTATTCATGCCACCTTTCATAAGGCATCAGTAGAATATAGAGTAGGAGTTAATTGAGCTTTGAAGTGCCAAAGAATTTCCAGAGGGCAGGAAGCTTACAAGGCTCCATCACCCTTGGATAAAACAGAGTAATTGAAGCTTATCAAACAGTGGTTGGGAACAAGAATCGATTTATTAGTGGGAAGAATTAAGACACTGAGTTACATGCACACTGACAGGTCAGAGGAAACATTGAACTAAGTGGCTAGAGACCTTAGCCAAACTCCACTAATTGCATTGTGACTTTGCATTCCAGTTGCTTCATAATTAAATGGGGTTAAACTAGATGACTGCTGGAGCTAAAGTGGCTTATAGAGGTGTTGGGTCGTGGCTTATTCTAACTCATGCTTTCTGGGATACATGAGAGTGCTGGATGGAGGGAGTATAGTAGGTGGGATGACCCTAAATAGCTTCACCAATCCAAAATTTTTAATTCAGAGTGACTTTTCTTCACCACATAGACTGACATTGAGATCACACGAGAGGAAGACTTCACCCGAATCCTCCAAATGGAAGAAGAGTACATTCAGCAGCTCTGTGAGGACATTATCCATCTGAAGCCAGACGTGGTCATCACAGAAAAGGGCATCTCGGGTAGGACTCCATTCATTTTTCCAGACTATTGTTGTGGTAGAAGAGGGTCGGTGATTTTTTTCCTCACATGTTGTCATACACTGAACATAATTAACATGTGATGGTTAGGGTACATGGAAGATAAAACCTGTTCAGAACCCAGGGTTTCTGGTTTCCAGCTTGACACCTCTATTCTTGCAGATTTAGCTCAGCACTACCTCATGCGGGCCAATATCACAGCCATCCGCAGAGTCCGGAAGACAGACAATAATCGCATTGCTAGGTGAGTAGGCCAGGTAAAAATAAGATTCTCCTTCCCGTGTGTTTTTATTTTGTAGCTTCATAATGTAGTCATCCTTATCTGAAAAAGTTTAGCATAGGATAAAGCCAGCCAAATTATTTACAGATGGAAATAACCTGGGCTTAGCCATCTGCCCTCTTCAGAAGCTCTCTGTCTAGGGACTTCCTGTGGTCTAGTGGCTAAGACGCCATACTCCCAATGCAGGGGGCCTGGGTTCGATCCCTGGTCAGGGAACTAGATCCCATATGCCACAACTAAAGTTCCTGCATGCCGCAACTAAGACGCAGCGCAGCCAAGTAAGTAAATGAGCATTTGAAGAAGAAGAAGTCCTCTATCTAGAGTAACAGTTATCTGCTGCATGAGACTCTACTACTAACCAGTAGTGAACAGCTTATGCTTAGACATCTATGATCACTACCTTGGTGTAGGGGTCTGTTTCAGATTAGTCTGTTTTAACTAGCTCAGAATATAGCAGATCCAACAATTACCTTGATTGGATCCTCAGCTGCTGTTAATGCAACCTTAGATTGCACTTACTACTTCAGCACAAATATCTAGGCTCAGATACCATCTATTTTTTAAAGTAATTTTTTTTTAAAGGTGAGTCTATCCTAACATCACATAATATGCCATAGATCCAAATCCAATTTTATACTTAAATCGCTTTCTCTGAAATGGCTCGGCATACGTACATATACATAGTTGACTCTACATGCCCATGAGTGGGGAGAAAGTGACAAATAAAAAATTAGCCCTACATGGGCTTCCCTGGTGGCGCAGTGGTTGAGTGTCCGCCTGCCAATGCAGGGGACACGGGTTCGTGCCCCGGTGCGGGAGGATCCCACATGCCGCGGAGCGGCTGGGCCCGTGAGCCATGGCCGCTGCACGTCCGGAGCCTGTTCTCCGCAATGGGAGAGGCCACAACAGTGAGAGGCCCGCGTACCGCAAAAAAAAAAAAAAAAAAAAAAAAAA
>NW_006785665.1:1681167-1695529 GCF_000442215.2 Lipotes vexillifer
TTGAGCCTGCGCGTCCAGAGCCTGTGCTCCGCAACGGGAGAGGCCACAACAGTGAGAGGCCCGCATACAAAAAAAAAAAAAAAAAAAAAAAAATAGCCCTACATTTATTAAAACTGGGTGAGACATATACTTATGTACCTAATCACCTTATTTCTTGCTTGACCTTTACATTGTCTTTAGTACAGTCCTGTTATTGGCCTTGAGATCTAACTGGGCATTATAGGATGAGTTCTATCTAGAAATGACCATTATGTGTTATACACTTGGTCAGATATGCATAAGAATTCATTTGTCCCAATTTTAGGGTCCACTAAGTATACTTTGAATTAACTTGTATCTCGTTACAGTAGTTGCCTTAGGTATGCACACTTTCACTTATAAAGCCATATTAGTTTAAGGAAACTTCACCTATATATTTGGAAATCTGTTTCACCAGGCAACCAAGACGTCTCGAGTTAGGTAGAAGTGTTGCTAGCAGTCCACTTTGGCCCTTAACCCTTACACCCCACCACAGACCCTAAGGACCAGGAAGATGAGTAAAAGTATTTGACATCATCTGGTCTTCTCCCTGTCGCCCTTCTTCCCATCTAATCAACAGAGCCTGTGGGGGCCGAATAGTCAGCCGACCAGAGGAACTGAGAGAAGAAGATGTTGGGACAGGGGCAGGCCTGTTGGAAATCAAGAAAATTGGAGATGAGTACTTTACATTCATCACTGAGTGCAGAGACCCCAAGGCCTGCACCATTCTCCTCCGGGGGGCCAGCAAAGAGATTCTCTCGGTGAGTCAGCCTTGGAAGTGTGACTGAATGATCTAGGTCATTCCATTTCTTGAGAGTTTCCCAGAAGGCCTAAAATCATCCTGTTGCCCATTTGTAGTTATTTAATTGCCATCTGAAGCCACAAATCTCCCTCTTCTTTTTATTTTTTTAATATTTTTATTTTTAATCATGGTTTAAAATTTTTTTAATGTAAAATTTATCATCTGAATAATTTTTAAGTGTACAGTTACAGCAGTTTTAAGTGTATTCATATTCACATGCAACAGATCTTCAGAACTTTTTTTATCTCAAAAAATTGAGACACTATACCCATTGAACAATGACTCATCGTTTCCCCATCCACTAGCAACCACTGTTTCCTTGTTTTTTAAGTTGAAATTACAAATATTACTTTTTTTTTCCTTAGTGAGGTTAAGTATTTTACCAAAGGCATATAGCTAGTAAGCAGAGAGTTTCCACTACACTGTGCAGCCTCCTAGAGTACACAGCTAGACAGGACAGAGTAAGGTTATAGGTCTGTCAAGCACAATGGGCAAAAGCCTAACATCCCAGAGTGACACCACATTCCCCTTGGCCTTGTTGCAGTTGTAGTTAATGTGTTTTTCCAGAGTTAGTAGCATCTGCCCTGCCCAAAAGGTTTCAAGGACCTTTCTTAGTTTGCCCTCCTTGGTGGTTTACCGAATTTGGCAGTCAGGAAGCCCTTTGGTGCTTTTGATTTGTCCTTGAGTCATCAAGCTTTGGCTTTATACTCTTTGTTCGCTTTCCCAAGGAAGTAGAACGCAACCTCCAGGATGCCATGCAGGTGTGCCGCAATGTTCTCCTGGACCCTCAGCTGGTGCCTGGGGGTGGGGCTTCTGAGATGGCTGTGGCTCATGCCTTGACAGAAAAATCCAAGGCCATGACTGGTGTGGAACAATGGCCATATCGGGCTGTTGCCCAAGCCCTAGAGGTCATCCCTCGTACCCTTATTCAAAACTGTGGGGCCAGCACCATCCGTCTACTTACCTCCCTTCGGGTGAGTTCCTTTCCATACTCTTCTCTTAATGGGGTAGGAAAAGCTGTGTTTGGCCTAAGAGGGTAGTTCATGTCTGTCTTTCCAGGTTCTCCTGGTAGCTTGTTCCCTTAAAATTTCTTCTCTTTCTTAATTTTTGATTTGTTTGTTGTCATTGCCGTTTCCTCTTATCCCTACCTTATCAGTGCAGTGTATTTGATTTTTATGTAATGGTCTCTGTCAGCTTACTTGTTCCTAGTATTTTCCCCTTTAATTATTTATGCTTGTTCCAACTATAGGCCAAGCACACCCAGGAGAATTGTGAGACCTGGGGCGTAAATGGTGAGACAGGTACTTTGGTAGACATGAAAGAACTGGGCATCTGGGAACCATTGGCTGTAAAGCTGCAAACGTATAAGACAGCAGTGGAGGTGAGGCACTCTTAAGACATATGCTGTGCTGTTTATTTCCAGATAACCAGAAAACAGTGTGTTTGGTCCAGTCTTGAGGAGGGGGGGATAGAAGGCAGAGTATTCCCCAAAAGATCTCCCAAGGAATTCTATCCCCCTACTTATATTTAGCTCATTTAAAAAGCAAGGTAGGGGGACTTCCCTGGTCCAGTGGGTAAGACTCCGTGCTGTCAATACAGGGGGCTCGGGTTCGATCCCTGGTCGGGAAACTAGATCCCGCATGCATGCTGCAACTAAGAGTTCGCATGCTACAACTAAGAAGTTTGCATGCTGCAACTAAGAAGTCCACATGCCACAACTAAGAAGGTCCCGCATGTCGCAACAAAGACCCGGTGCAGCCAAAAATAAATAAGTTTTTTTAATTAAAAAAAAAAGGGAATTCCCTGGCAGTCCATTGGTTAGGATTCCGTTCTCTCACTGCTGAGGGCCCGGGTTCAGTCTCTGGTTGGGGAACTAAAATCCCACAAACTGTGTAGCATGGCCAAAAGAAAAAAAAAGAAGAAAGAAAAAAGGCAAGGTAACGTAGCACATGCTGCATCCCTTGCTGACCGAGAAATGCATTTTACATTCAAGACTCTGAAAGGGTAGATTTCAGCTAGATAAAATGGTAGTTATATAGGAGGAGCTAGGTGGTACGTCTAAAAGAAAATAAGTGTCCTTCCCTTCTTTGCTAACCTCTTTGGGGCTGTGGTTTTTCTCCTAGACGGCAGTTCTACTGCTGCGGATTGATGACATCGTATCAGGCCACAAAAAAAAGGGTGATGACCAGAGACAGCAAGGCGGGGCCCCTGATGCTGGCCAGGAGTGAGCGGTGGCAAGGCGACCTCAACGCACAGAGCCAACAGTCTCCCCCTTCCCTGAGCCAGACTGCCAGGGACACTGTGGATGTCTTTGTTTGGAAGGGATTGGGTTGAGGGGCAGCCCCAGTCCCTTTCTGTCCCAGCTCAGTTTGCAAAAGGCTTGACATGTAATTCTTCTCTATTGTAAGCTTTCCATTTAGTTTGCTTCCGATGATTAAATCTAAGTCATTTGAGATGGTGGTTGGTTGTTTTTCAACCTTGGGTCATATCTCTGCCTCCTGGCAAGGAGGGAAGAGGCAAAAAAACCTTACTGGGAAGAGAGATGGGAATGAGGTCATTCAGTATCTTTGCCTCCTTGAGAGGGTATTCTTCAGACTTCTCAGTAGATGCTGGTTGCGAAGGCTCTTGGAGTTCAAAGCATTATATTGTTAAGCTTAAAAACGTACCACCTTGCATTCACCACTCAAAGAACAGGGAGAACCTGTCCAAACCATGGGTGTTCCTTGTATGTGGTTGTACGTAGAGCAACACCCAGTACGTGCTAGGGCTCAGGCATTTATCCTAAAGGACATAGAGCATCTGTTTCTGTACTGTATCCTGTAACTTTTCAGAATCCTTCCTATCATACCTAGAATTCTTTTTCTCTGCCCTCTCCCAGTGTTGTTGTTTTTTTTTTTTGCGGAACGCGGGCCCCTCACTGTTGTGGCCTCTCCCGTTGTGGAGCACAGGCTCCGGACACGCAGGCTCAGCAGCTATGGCTCACGGGCCCAGCCGCTCCACAGCATGAACCTGCATCCCCTGCCTCGGCAGGCGGACTGTCAACCACTGCGCCACCAGGGAAGCCACCCGTGTTGTTCTTGATTCCAGTCGATTTTGGCTTGCTGGCTTATTTTCCTGGCATGGTTGTGTCACAGTAGGACCTCTGCTTTCCCTGTAAGCAGAAACAAAAGATGTAAGTCCCATTTTGTGCTTTGTTTTTATCAAGAAAAAAAAAAAAATGTTGTAGTGGCCCTGAGATGCTGGAAGCTAGGTGGGGCTAGCTTTTGATTTCTTTAGAGTCCTTCTTCTGGGCCTTCCACTGTCCCCTTTGTCCTCATGACTCATGCGATGAGACTGTGTCTCCTCCCTGACCAAGGGACTTAGTGTTACTAAGTTGAATACTAGGCAGAATAATAATAGCTAGCACACATTGCCTATTGTATAATAGATATGTTCTGTTCACTTTGCATATCCTCAAAAGGACCCTATAAGGTAGGTAATAACTCCATTTTATGATGGGGAATCCTAAGCATAAAGTAGCTTGTCCAAGGGTCCCAAAGCTGATAAATGTCAGACCTAGAATTCCTGTGTAGGCAGTCTGGCTCTATAAGTGCATTCACAGCTGGCTATGCTGCCTGAACAGAGGTGTGCTGTGGAAAAGGGCTTCTGGAGACTGCTCTGTTTATGCCTAGTATTCAGCTTCCTGCTTAACCCAGTCTAAAGTCCAGCTTGGGACTTGGTGGCACAGTGCCTAAGAGTCCACCTGCCAGTGCAGGGGACACTGGTCGTGCGCCACAACTACTGAGCCCGTGTGCCACACTACTGAAGCCCACGTGCCTAGAACCCGTGCTCCACAATAAGAGAAGCCACTGCAATGGGAAGCCCATGCTCGCTGCAACTAGAGGAAGCCCTCACAGTAACGAAGACCCAACGCGGCCAAAAATAAAATTAAAAAAAAAAAATGAAGTCTTCAGCTTTTCTCTTCAATGAGAGGCTCTGAAATAAGCCTACCTATCTTTTGCTGAAATCCCTGCGTCTTTACTTGCAGTGTTAATTCCTTCAGAGCTTTAAGACCTTAAAGAAAGATGAGTTAATTCTCAAGTAGATAAAAAGATCTTGAAGAGGTAGTGCTTGAAAGTTGTGGAGGGAGGAATTGCCTCCCATTTGTTCCTTAACACCTTTCTGGGTCCATTCTGGTTTCAGCTGTAATGGTTAAGCACTTGGATAATTGTACATAGTAGTCTTCCCTCCTGTCATCAGTGCCTCTTTCTTCTTTAAGACTTACAAAGTCTCCTGAACCTATGAAAATTCCTCCTGGCATGTTAGATCTATCTGTACTCTTCAGTCTAGCTTTCAGAGCCCCTTTGTGCTGTTCAAAGGCTAAATTTAACAGTGATTAAAGGCTATCCAAGCCACTTTGTTGCCTGTATGAACTCTAAGTGATTCCATGAACACAACTTTGCTGCCACCTTGACTTTGTCATGGTTCTTCCCTGTCAAATTCCTGGACTCAACTAAGTCCTATTCCACACCCCGCCCCCAAATGTGGTGTATTGGGGGTGGTGGGGAGACTTGAATTCTTATTTACTGAAACCCTTTGAACTCAGCCAAGACTCTTGCTTATATCCTTGCTTGTCAAGCCCAGAGTTGATAACCTCAGAGGGTACAAGTAATTTTTTTCTCAAGAAAAGTTAAAGTTGTTTTTTTTTTTTAAATTTTATTGAAGTATAGTTGATTTACGATTTTTTTAAGTTCCAAAAGAATATTTATTAAATACAGAAAAATAGAAATGATTTTCTAAAGAATCCAAAGCCCCTTTATCTGAATCCAACCACTGTTAGTATTTTGTTATCTTTACTTCCAGTCTTATTTCTGTGCAAAACTTTATTTATTGAAAAAGAAAGAGAAAAACAAAAAATAGGAACAGAAAATGCTCAAGACATATAGAACTTTTTTCTCATCTGTTAGTTTCACTTAGCATTGGGGTCAGAGGCATTTTCTCATGGCATTATAACTTCTCTGTAAATTTTTTTTAACATCTTTATTGAACTATAATTGCTTTACTATGGTGTGTTTCTGCTTTATAACAAAGTGAATCAGCTATACATATACATGTATCCCCATATCTCCTCCCTTTTGCGTCTCCCTCCCACCCTCCCTGTCCCACCCCTCTAGGCGGTCACAAAGCACCAAGCTGATCTGCCTGTGCTATGTGGCTGCTTCTGTTGTACAGCAAAGTGACATATCTTTTTCGTATTCTTTTCCATTTTGGTTTATCAGAGGATAATGAAATGTAGTTCTTGTGCTATATACAGTAGGACCTTGTTTATCCATTCTGTATGTGATAGTATGCATATGCTAATCCCAAACTCCCAATCCTTCCCTCCCCGACCCCCACCCCTTACTAACAACCACAAGTCTGTTCTCTATGTCTGTGAGTCTGTTTCTGTTCCGTAGATATGTTCATTTGTTTGTTTGTTTTTTCTTTTTTGGCCACACCACACAGCATGCGGGATCTTATTTATTTCCCTGACCAGGGATCGAACCCGTGCCCCCTGCAGTGGAAGCACAGATTCTTAACCACTGGACCGCCAGGGAAGTCCTGTGTTGTATTTTAGATTCTACATGTAAGTGATATCATATGGTACTTGTCTTTTTCTGACTTACTTCGCTTAGTACCGTAATCTCTAGGTCCATCCATGTTGCTGCAAGTGGCACTATTTCATTCTTTTTTATGGGTAATATTCCATTGCGTGTCTTGGCAATTGTAAATAGTGCTGCTATAGGGGATGCATGTATCTTTTTAAATTATAGTTTTGTTTGGGTGTATGTCCAGTAGTGGGATTGCTGGATCACATGGCAACTCTATTTTTAGTTTTTTGAGGAACCTCCATACTGCTTCCCATAGTGGCTGCACCGATTTCTATTCCCACCAACAGTGTAAGAGGGTTCTCTTTTTTCCACCCTCTCTCCAACATTTATTGTAGACTTTTTTTCTTTTTCTTTTTTCTAGCCGCACTGTGTGATATGCAAGATCTTAGTTCCCCAACCAGGGATCGAACCTGTGCTGCCTGCAGTGGAAGCACGGAGTCTTAACCACTTGACCACCAGGAAAGTGCCCTTGTAAACTTTTTAATGATGGCCATTCTGACTGGTGTGAGGTGGTACCTCATTGTAGGTTTTTCTTTATGTATAATTAATTTTTATTGCAGTGTGGTTGATTTACTGTAGTTTTGATTTGCATTTCTTTAATAACGAGCATCTTTTCATCTGCCTATTGGCCATCTGTATGTCTTCTTTGGAGAAATGTCTATTTAGGTCTTCTGCCCATTTTTCAATTGGGTTCTGTTTTTTTGTTACGGAGTTGTATGAGCTGTTTGTATATTTTGGAAATTAATCCCTTGTTGGTTGCACCATTTGCAGATATTTCCCCCCAGTACATAGGTTGTCTTTTTGTTTTGTTTATGGTTTCCTTTGTACAGAAGCTTGTAAGTTTGATTAGGTCCCATTTGTTTATTTTTGCTTTTATTTCTATTGCCTTGGGAGACTGACCTAAGAAAACATTGGTACAATTTATGTCAGAGAATGTTTTGCCTATGTTCTCTTCTAGGAGTTTTATGGTGTCATATCTTATATTTAAGTCTTAAGCCATTTTGAGGTTTTTTTTGAGTATGGTGTGAGGGTGTGTTCTAATTTCATTAATTTACACGTGGCTATATAACTTTTCCAACACCACTTGCTGAAGATACTGTGTTTTCCCCATTGTATGTTCTTGCCTCCTTTGTCAAAGATTAATTATCTATAGGTGTCTGGATTTATTTCTGGGCTCTATTCTGTTCCATTGATCCATATGTCTGTTTTTGTGCCAATACCACGCTGGTATCTTTTTTTTTTTTTTTAATTTTTTGGCCATACTTCATACCTTGTGGGATCTTAGTTCCCCAGCCAGGGACTGAACCCCTGCTCCCTGCAGTGGAAGCATGGAGTCTTAACCACTGGACTGCCAGGGAAAGTCCAATACCACACTGTTTTGATTACCATAGCTTTATAGTATTGTCTGAAGTCTGGGAGGGCAATGCCTTCTGCTTTGTTCTTTTTCCTAAGGATTGCTTTGGCAATTCTGGGTCTTTTATGCTTCCATATACATTTTAGGATTATTTGTTCTAGTTCTGTGAAAAATGTCATGGGTAATTTGATAGGGATCACATTAAATCTGTAGATTGCTTTGGGTAGTAAGGCCAGAAAAATGAAAGTTTTTAAGGAAATTTTAGTTTATCCTAGAGTAGCCATTTGGGGAAAAAAATTAAATTGGATCCTTTCTTCATTTATTACAGCAAAATTAATTCCAGGCGACTGAAAGATTTAAATATAAGAGTACTAGAAAAAGACACGAGATTTAAAAACATACCAGGGGAATTCCCTGGCAATCCAGTGGTTAGGACTCTGTGCTTTCACTACCAAGGGTGCGGGTTCCATACCTGGTCAGGGAACTAAGATCCTGCAAGTTGCACAGCATGGCTGTAAGTAAGTAAGTAAATAAATACTTATCAGAGTGGGGAAAAATAATAAATGTAACTACATAGAATATTTGCATGGCAAAAAAAGAACAAGTGGGAGAGGGAGGATGATGTTTGCAACAGTACAAGGGTTGATTTCCTTGAACTTTTAGAACTTGGCCATTAAGAAGATAGGGCCGGGCTTCCCTGGTGGCGCAGTGGTTGAAAGTCTGCCTGCCGATGCAGGGGTCATGGGTTCGTGCCCTGGTCTGGGAAGATCCCACATGCCGCGGAGCGGCTAGGCCCGTGAGCCATGGCCGCTGAGCCTGCGTGTCCGGATCCTGTGCCCCGCAACGGGAGAGGCCACAACAGTGAGAAGCGCGCTTACCGCAAAAAAAAAAAAGAAGATAGGGCCTCAGAAAAATAGACAAAGTGTATAAATAGCTCCAGAGAAGCAAAAAATAAATGACTAATAAAACATGAAGAGATGTTTAACCTTATTCATAGGGAAATGCAAATTAAGTTTGGTAAGCACTTGCCAGGGTGTGGGGGAAATGGGCTCTCAAACATGGTGTGAGTGTCAATTGATGAACCTCACAGAGGGCAACTTGACTGGGCAATTCTACTCCTGGGTATTTATCCTATAGATTTGGTTACAAATGTGTATGAAATGCTTTTCATACAGGGATATTCCTTTCAGTGTTGTTTGCCCGTAGCAAAATGTTGGATACTATCAAGGTTCTGGCTAAATATACCCATGGAACATCCGCCCTGCAATGAAAGACTGGAGAATGAGACAACTCCAAGTGCATTGATACAGAACATTCCTCAATATATAAGTGAAAAAACAAACTGCAGAACAGTGGATTCCATTGTATCTTATTATACATATGTATATATATATGTATTATCAAGTGTGCGTGCGCACACACACACACACACACACACACACACGAGGGACTTCCCTGGCAGTCCAGTGGTTAAGACTGCACTTCCACTGCAGGGGGTACGGGTTCGATCCCTGGTCGGGGAACTAAAATCCCACATGCCACATGGTGCGGCCAAAAAAAACCCAACAAAACATACACTTGAGCATGCATAGAATATTTTATGAAGGACACATGAGAAACTGATAATGGTGGTTGTCTCAAGGAAGGACCCAGGTTGCTGGGGAATAGGGGTGGTACCCTTTGGTACCTTATGAATATTGTACTGTATGCATTTTTTATCAGTCAAAATAATTTTATGGTTAGGCAAAACAAACAAACCAACCAAAAACAAAAAAACAAGAAAGGACTTCCCAGGTGGCGCAGTGATTAAGAATCCGCCTGCCAATACAGGGGACACAGGTTCTATCCCTGGTCTGGGAAGATCCCACATGCCACAGAACAACTAAGCCTGTGCGCCTCAACTACTGAGCCCACGTGCTGCAACTACTGAAGCCTGTGCGCTCTAGGGCTCACGCGTCGCAGTGAAGCCCATGTGCCTAGAGTCTGTGCTACGCAACAAGAGAAGCCACCACAATGAGAAGCCTGTGCACCACAACGAAGATTAGCCCCTACTTGCCGCAACTAGAGAAAGCCCGCGCACAGCAACAAAGACCCAACGCAGCCAAAAAATAAATAAAATTTTAAAATTAAAGAAAAAAAACAAGAAAAATGAAAAGTGAATTCATTCAGCCAGACATGAACTCCCTCCTATGACAATTATGTATCACTTTCATGTCCTGTTTTCTGAGGTTTCTTTTCTCCACAATAAAATTGTGAGCTCTTCCAGGACAAGAACCTGCATAGCTGGGGGCTCAATAAATATTAAAAATTGACAAAAAGAACCCTCTGAGGTGTGCTATCTCTCCCATCGAATTCCTTCAAATTCTTCTCTGTGGCTTCCCTGCCACAGAGTCATTCTATAGATTACATTTGGATGTTGAATCCAGACATCATGCCTGCTTATAGGTAACTCTAGCGGGACCAGTTGGGTAGGAGAGGTTGGGAGTATGTCTGCAGATCTAGCCTGGGGTGACTTGCTTGCCAGGTCAGTTGGGGATGACGAACTCCTAACCTTTCTGATTCTATTCTCACTCACAAATCTGGGTTAAGGGAGGCGGTCTCTTTAAGAACTGTTGTGATGGTCCCGCCCTTTAAAAAGATCAGCTGAATCTGTGAGTCACATGATTTCAGCGTCTCTTCCGCCTTCTGAAGTCGGGACTGCGTGAGAAGCTATGAGGAGCGCCGTGCTCCTCCTGAGTCTACTTCTGACAGCAGCTCCGTTTGGCCTTCTTGGGGAGGAGACCCGCCAGGTGAGGGGCTAGAGCAGTAGGTGTTTCAGGATATGCTACCTTGAAGGGTGGTTGGAATCTAGGGCAAACAGTTGGTGGGGGTGGAGCGTGCTTGCATTGACAAAAGAGTTTTTCAAACTGGGGGTCGGAGCAGCCATGGGTCACGGGACAGGATTGTGGAGTAGGGTGGATGTGAGAGCTTCCTGTCTTCCGGTGAAACCTGGACCTTGACTTAGCGCTGAGTGAGCCAGGTCCAAGCAGGTGTTGGATTTCTTTTTTCCTCTCAGCCCTGTGCCCTGATCTCTCCACCAGGGTCAAGGCAGTTCTGGCTCTACCCACCTCTCCTCCACCCCACCTCTGCCCCTTACAACAAGGTTCTGTTAGCTCCCACAAGCATTCCTCTTGCCTAGGCCCCCAAGGTCCCACCCTTTCCCCATCATTTTCCAAGGCCCCTCTCCTTATCCCCAAACTTCTTTGCCCTGTGTCTCTCCCTGATCCTGTTCTCTTGACCCTCCACTGCTCCATGTTCCAGGTGTCTCTGAAGGTGATCTCTGACTGGCTGGACCCTTCCCAGAACCTGCTTCATATCCAGGCAGTGGGTGCCACTTCCACCCTGCACTATGTGTGGAGCAGCCTGGGACCCCCAGCCGTGCTGCTGGTGGCCACCAACACCCCCAACAGCACCCTGAGTGTCAACTGGAGCCTCCTGATTTCCTCTGAGCCTGAAGGGGGCCTCATGGTACTCCCCAAGGAGAGCATCCAATTTTCTTCTGCTCTCGTCTTTACCAGGGTGAGGAGGTTGGGGGAGAACCAAGGGGAAGAGTGCAGAGGAGAGGGTTCATTCGAGTTAGAGGGAGAAACTGAAGACTGGGGGTAGGTGAAGTCGAGTCAGGTATGAGAGCCTGGGGTGGGGCCAGTGAACGGGGGGTGGTGGTGATTCAGGAGAAAGCTGGACTCAGGCAAGCCTAGTGCCTCCCCACCCCCACCCGCCAGCTGTTTGAGTTTGACAGCACCAACACATCCGACGCGGCCGCAAAGCCTCCAGGAAAATCATATCCCCCATACTCCTTGGCCGATTTCTCCTGGGACAACATCACTGACTCATTGGATCCTGCCACCCTGAGCGCCACATTTCGAGGCCACCCCATTCACGACCCCACTGGGGCTTTTGCCAGTGGCAGCCTGGCCTTCAGGGTAAGGGTATGGGGAATCAGAACTCAAAAGGCTGGTTTACGAGGGTGGGAGTTAATGATGGGGGTCGCCTTCAAACACAGGCGTCCACCTGCTTCCCACACCTCCCATGCCTCTTCCATCCTAGGTTCAGGCCTTCTCCAGATCTGGCCGACCAGCCCAACCCCCTCGCCTCCTGCACACAGCGGACACCTGCCAGCTAGAGGTGGACCTGGTTGGGGCCTCTCCCCGGGGAAACCACTCCTTGTTTGGGCTGGAGGTAGCCACGTTGGGCCATGGCCCTGACTGCCCCTCAGTGCAGGAGCAGCACTTCATCGATGATGAATATGCACCTGCCGTCTTCCAGGTCAGGCTTCCAGCAGAGAAGCAGATGGGTGTGGGGTGAAGGGGGACCCCATTAGGACCTCAGAGAATCATTCAACCATTTACCATTTAGCAACACTTCATTCAGCTCCTTTAAGTGCTGGGCACTGTGCTAACGAATTAGCCCAGTCTCTGCTCTCAGTGGAGGAGCCACAGGGAAGGCGGTACAATGTGACTAGTGCTCTGACAGGATTTGCAAGGGCCCGGGGGCCCAAAGGAGGGAGCTGAGTGCAGGCTTGCTGAGTGTTAAGGCTGGAAAAGGACCCAGTGCCATCCAGTCCAGCTCCCCTTTCTACAGAGAGATCGATGCAAACAGCCTGTGAGTTCTAGAACCAGGCCTAGGATTCAGGACAACTCGTGACAGATGGAGGCTGGGAAAGGGTGGGGGAACAGAAAGGTAGGGCACCACTGGTCCTCCTCATCCTGCCTGTTTGCCTTTCTCCCCAGTTGGACCAGCTGCTATGGGGCTCCCTCCCATCAGGCTTCATGCAGTGGCGACCAGTGGCTTTCTCCCAGAAGCAGGGGGGCCGGGAATCAGCCATGCCCTGTCAAGCTTCCCCTCTTTACCCCACCTTGGCATACCTTCTACCCCAGTCACCCATTGTTCGAGCCTTCTTTGGGTCCCAGAACAACTTCTGTGCCTTCAATCTGACATTTGGGGCTTCCACAGGCCCTGGCTACTGGGACAAACACTACCTCAGCTGGTGAGAGTCAGGGCCTGGGCCGAGGGTTTGGGAGGTCAAAGTGGAGGAGGGTTGGGCCTCTTGGCCTTCCCCCCTAAGCCTGCTCACCTCTCTTTCTCACTCTGCTCACTCTAGGTCCATGCTCCTGGGTGTGGGCACCCCTCCAGTAGATGCCTTGTCCTCGCTAGTCCTAGGCATCGTGGCAGTGGCCCTGGGTGCTCCAGCACTCATGCTGCTGGCAGGAGGCGTGTTTCTGCTGCTGGGCCACAAGCGGTACTCAGAATATCAGCCTATAAATTGAGGACTGCTCTCTAGAGGGAAGGACATTACTGGACCTGCCTTGCTGGTCTGCAGGTTTGAGGGTCAGTATTCCTAGCCAGCTGCTCCCTTTTCCCATCTTGCTTTTCTGCAGAATCTCAGAGACCAGCCTCAACTTCCTGCGGACCCAGGTGGGGCTTCCTTCAAACTTTGAAGAGGGACCAGGGACAGAGTGATTGCTAGAGGGAGGGTCCCCTCGGCGTTGCCTCCCCGCCCCTCCACCCCCCATTTCCCTTGAATGGGACTCACAGGCCTAAATGAGAGGCCTTCTGACTTGTCTGCTACCCTGGAGGGCATGAAATAGACTAAGTTTTTCCCCAGGGCTTGTCTCTCAGTGTGTGAGTGTTGCTGGGTCTGGTTCCAGGGAATGAGAGGGCTGGAGGTGGGCATGGAAGGCAATTTCTTGTTTGCAGCGCCATTTCTTCCCCAGGCTCAGTTCTCTCCCTTGCCATGGGACCAGGCTCCTACCAGCCACTCTTCAACATGCGGAGCTGGGAGGTCTCTGGTGCAGTCTGAATCAAACAAGGAAGGGACACTTGAGATGAGGGCGCAAACATGGAGGAAGAGCCAAGGAAGACAGTGGTAGTTGTTTATTGTTACACACACATTCACATGGGGTTAACATCAACCACTATGTCTTCCAACCACTCCCAGCCACCACAGGTGTGGGTGTGTGCCCGTGCACACACGCGCGCACGCACACACACACACACACACACACACACACACACACACGCCTCTTGGGAGGCAGGTTTCCCTGTCTGCTCCTCTTCCCATGAGAGAGGTATGACTTCTGGGCAGTTTGGAGGTGCAAGGTTACAGGGACCTAAAGGGTTGGAAGGGAGGAGGCAGCCACACTGGATTGGGACAGCTGTAATTGACTTGACTGAGGCTCAAGAGCCTATATGGCCAGTCATGGAGGGTCCTGAATACAGGTCCCCAAGAAGGTTTTCAGCAAACATGAATGTCCTATTTGATCTGATGCCCAGCCATTACCTTTAGGCATGGGCAAGGTTTCTAGTCTCTTTGAGGCCCTCTGCTTGGACACCCAGCACAGAAATGGTCAGAGTTTTGGCTGTGGCTCTGCTGGCTGCCTCACAGGAGGCTGGAGAGTGGAGCAGAGTCCAGCCATTGTGGGCCCTAGTGGCAGTGGTGGGAGGCTGCTCAGGAAGGAACCATGCCTCTGCTCCTGGTCCTGTGCCCTCAACATCCTTAAGGAATATGGCTGTCCACCT
>NW_006785665.1:1695539-1699880 GCF_000442215.2 Lipotes vexillifer
AATGTCTGAGTCCCTCCCGCCTAATTGTCCCAGGCTCCAAAGGTGAAGGGGAGTGCCCCAACTCGGAGAGCAGGGGACAGTCCAGGCTCTGATTGGATGGGACCCCTGTCGGGGCAGTAGGTGGGTTCATCCCACCCAGGTACCAGGGCTGGGAGCAAGGGGTTGGAGCGGCTTAGCCCCAGGAGCGAGGCCTGTAGTCTGAGGCTGAGCGGGCGTGGTCAGGGTAATCCAGGCGGCTCTCGGAGGCAGTGAGCATGCGTTCGGGCTCCACCACGAACATATAGTAGAGGTTCCACACCAGCATGGACAGCAGGGGCAGGAATGTCAGGCCGTAGCCAAAGCCTCGGAAGGAGCGGCCCACAGCAAAGGTCAGCCAGTATATCAGCCTGGGAGGCAAGAAAAGATTGGGCTTTCCTTGAGGGGAGTACATGAGCTAACTGGCAACAGGCTGATGATGGGGAGAATACAAAGTGAAGGCAGTAGATGGGTGTTGGTCAGTAAAACTGATACCTCTAAAGACAGCCAGTGTTTATGTACTTACCATGTGCCAGGCATGGTACCAATTACTTTAGGGGCAATGTTTAATTTAATTTAGACCCCCACATCTCTATGAAGTGTGAATATTATTCACCTCCCTCTTTGTTTACTTTTTAAATTTTAATTAAAAAATTTTGAGTAGGCAGTATACATTTATATGGTTCAAACTTCAAAGGTACCAGTGAGTATAGTAAAATGTCTTCCTTTACTGATTCCCATATACCCTATTCTCGTCCTTCACCTCCTCACCTCTGTTCCACTCCCACCCCAGACATCCAGTATTATGGTTTCTTGTACATCGTGATGTTTTCTGTACATATGAGCGAAAAGATTTATGTTTTCCTTTTCCCTTTTTTTTTGGAAGTTTGGTAGCATACTAAATATAGAGATTGTTCTGCACATTGATTTTTTCCCCTCATTTAATGTATCTTGGAGATTGTGTTATATCAGTATATAAAGAGCTTCGTTATTTCACAGCTGCAGTACATTCCATTGTATTTACTTCCCCTTTTGCAGATGAAGAAACTAAGATTCCAAAAGGGTTAAGTAAGACTGGTCCAAAGTCACACATTGGGGAAATAGTAAAACCATGGTTTGAACCCATGCCTGTTCATCACCCCATCTCCTGCCCCTCAGGGAAAGGAGAGAGTAAGGAACCCAGCTTCAAGAGAGCTTGAAGCCCAGAGGGATGGACTAGGCACAACCAAATTTCCCCTCTTGGAAGATCCATTCAAAATATACACTCCTCAGTGGCGGGAGGGCAGCAGCTTCCTCTTAATATACGAAGGATCACTTATTACAAAATTGTGATGTCTCTATTTTTTTTTACCTGGGAAATGGAGGAAAGAGTAACTGCTGCTTTTCTACTGCACCAGGAGGCAGCATAGCATAATAATAACATAAAAGTTCACATTTAGTGAACACTTACCAAGTACTAGACTGTTGCAAGCACTCTACATGAATTAACTAACTTAATCTTCACAATAACTCCATTTTACAGATGACGAAACTGAGGCACAAAATACTTAAGTAACTTGCCCATGGTAGGGAAGAAGGACCCGGGATGAGAGAAGGAAGGGACCTGGGTTCTAGTCCTGCCTCTGCTGCTGACTGACCTATGTGACTCTTCTCTCCCAATCTGTAGTCACTTTCTCTCTGTAAAATGGGTAAGATGGACCAGACGATTGCTGGTCCTTTAGCTCCCTGATGATTCTTGGTGCTTAAACCAACTTCTGTCTGAGACCAGCATTCCCCGAGAGGGAGATGGGAGGTTGAGTTACATGAGCAGGAACATATTTATCTTGGGAAACATCTACTGGGAGAGCTTGCAGGGCTGCATGATGGTCAGGAGGCTGGTGGGACAAATGACCACTAGACTACAGTCAGAAGTGACAGGAAGACAGATTTAAGCTAAATAAGAGGAATGCTTTAGCAGTTAAAGCTGCCTGCAATGCTATATGGAAAATAACAAAAGGAAATGTATTAGGGGAAAAAATGGAAAGGCCTGCATTTGGCTTCAGAAATTCCAAGGTGCCTTCTGGGTTAACAGTAGGTCACATGAAAACACCCCTAAGGATTTCAGGTGCCTACGAATTCTAAATGAAAGCAGGGTAATGAGGCTGCCATGAGACCTATGTGGCGTTGGCTTGTATGAACAGGACAATACCCTTGACCAGCCCCCATCCCTCCCATCTGTCAAGCAGGAGAATTTCCTGCCTAGAGGGAAGGACACAGGATAGTGAAGGGACCAGGGCCATTTAGCAAAGTAAACACTGGAGAAGCAGAGTGTTGGAGTGGGGAAATTGAGAGCTGTTTTCAAAGATCTGAATTTGTCTGGGCAATTACAGAGGTCAGAGTCAGGGCAGCAGTTTTTAGCACAATATAAAAAAGGACTTTCTAATAATTAGGACTTCTGAAAAATGAAATAAGACTGCCTTATAAAGAACTAAGCACTTGGTCACAGGGGCTGTTCAACCAATGTTCAGCCAATGGCCACCTGACCAGAGTGCCACAGAGGAGTGGCTGCAATGGGTGGGAGGTTGGTCTAGGTGACACCTGAAAGCCTTTCCAGTTCTAGGTTGATACATGTATCTTATGAAAGACATATGAGCTGATCACCTGCTACCAGGTGAGGTAAAGTGCAAGGAAGAAAGTGACTCAACTTTCCGGGGTGCACATTTGGGCTGATGCAGAATCCAGAAATCTCCCTGGCTCTCCAGACATTCAGATGCCTGGGCCTCTTGAGCACCAGCACCTCCCTCTGCCCCACCCCCAGCCCCAGCTCACCTGGAGATGGCGAAGAGACCAGTGAGCAGAGGGAGCAGTTTGAGGGTGTCTTGGGGCAGGTAGGTGGAAAGCACGGCCAGGTTGAAGAAGTAGAGGATGAAGAGCTGGACTGACTGGGCCACGTATTGCCGGTGGATCTCCACCTCCCGCCGTGGCTCCCCAAAGGGCCGCAGGGCAGAAAAGCACAACAGGCTCAGGCCGTACACCAGGATCCCTGGGTAGGGTTGGAGGACACGTAGGGTCAGGAGAGGAGCGGCAGGCAGGAAGCTGGAGGCAGGGTTCGTAGCAGAGAGCTCATGGGCATGGGCTCTGCACCGTGGGTGGGGCTGAGGTGGTCCTAGGAGGAGGTGGGCACACAGGGGTGACAGGGTGTGGGAGGCCCTGAGGGTCCAGGTCTAGTGAAGGGAAACTCTCCTGCTCCCCAAGCCAGGCAGGCCCTGCCCTCCAGCCGAGCTCCCACATGCCCCCTCCCTTCTTGCAGGGCCCAGGCTCACCCAGTACAATGGGGAAGGTGGCAAAGACCCCGCAGCGCAGCGTGTAGATGAGGCGGGAACTCATGGTCGGCAGGCGCGGGGCATCGAAGGGCAGGAAGGCATATGCCCCATAGAGCAGGCAGGGGAAGAGGATGAGGGCGGCTCCCACCGAGGCTATGGCCCTCAGCCCCTCATGGCCTCCGTGTCCCCTGCAGCACCCACAGGAGTACCCAGGCGGCCTCACCACTGCCTCGGCCCACTTGCGCTCCGGGGGCTCAGGGTGGGTGGCCCGGGTGGGCAGGAAGGTCTGGCGGCGCTCACCCTCACTGGCCTCACAGCACACGATGAGGTCTTCCTGGGGCCGCCGCTCAATGCACTGTAGGTCGATGGGCACGAAGGCCCGGGCCACCTTCTCGGGCAGCAGGCTGGCGTCGTCTTCGGGCAACACCTCTAGCTTGGTGGGTGGCTCTGACTTAAGGGGCTCAGGCTCAATGTTCCTCCAGCCAGGGGGATCTGAGAACGGGGCACTGGGCTGGGGGCCAGTCCCCCAGGGCAAGGTGGCAGCCTCACTTACTGTGCTGTCTAGACCATCCTCCGTCCCCTCTCCGGCTATGGGAGACCCAGCTGAAGATCCCGCTCTGGAGGACTCAGCTCCAGGGGACTCAACCCCATCTTCCCCTTCCAGCTTCCGGCCATTGGGGACCAAAGCCTGGGGTGGGCTCTTCTCCAGGGCCTCCGGCCCCTTCACTTCCAGCAGGGCCAGGGTCTCAGGTTCTGTCATCCTGGGGCTTCACTTCTGGGGTCTACCGCAAGGTCATGTCACCCTGGAGGGAGTAAAGTTCTTTCAGAAGCTGCCATCCTCTGGCCCTCTGAAGGGGCTGACAGAACAGGAAGTCTCCAGGGCAGCCGGCCTCATGGACTTTAGTCCTTTCTGGGACCTTAGGGAGAACATGGTCTGGAGGAAGGTGTTGAAACAGAGGGAGGCAGGAGGGAAGTGAGAGCCGAAATGGAGGCACCCTTTCGACATCAAATGCTATTCAGCAGG
>NW_006785665.1:1700007-1733865 GCF_000442215.2 Lipotes vexillifer
GAGAGGGTGAGTCAGGGGGCACAGGCGCTGGCAGCTGTGGCCTCAGCCAGCCTCCACCCACGCCTTCTACCCCCTCCACCAAAACCCCTGGGGTCATGGCCAGCCTAATGCAGGAATGGGAGGAAAAGGAGAGGTCTAGAATTTTGCCAAGGATTTTATTCCCGCTAAGGATATTCTTGTGGGACAGAGAAGCTGCCCCTTCACCTCCACACCTCCCATTCCCCTGCAGATCCCCAACTGGAACTCTCCTGGCAACTGATACCAATGATTTGCCAAGAGATCTGTCCCAAGGAGCTGGCAACAGCAGTGCATCCTGTTCTTTTGTCACCAATCTGGATACCTGGTCAGTTTCCAAACTTCTCAGTAACCCACCCACAACGTCTCCGGAGGGCCTGAGTCTGTTCATTCTGATCTCAGTCTAATCAAGGCTGTTTCCTGTGCCTCCTCTCTGGTCTTTCTTCCCTCCCTGCCGCCTTCCATTTCACTGCTTCTGGATGGGGCTGATTCCCCTCTCTCCACCTCCTCAAGGACCTCCTAACCCTTAGTGTTTGGACCCATGACACCCACTTACTTTCCATCTGGAGAGAGGTAGAGGGTCCCCAGTGTCCGGGAAGGAGCTGCCCAGGTCCCTGCTGGCTCTGCGAGTATTCCTCTCAGTCTCCCTCCCTTTACCTGTGTCTCCAAACCAGTCTGACCAGAGCAGGTGTGGCCCAGTTTAAAGGGGCAGGCCCCGCCCTGCTGAATCTGCCGACAGAAAAAGCATTAAAGGAGGACGTCATCCTTTCTGAAAGTGGGGGTGCAGCTGATCATAGAGGTAAGTGTGTGTCCTAGCAACATGGGATGCATAGGAACCCTCAGCACAGGAAAGCAAAGGAGGAAGAAGTGGTTTTGGGCATCAGAGGGTGCTTGGAGTAGATTGGGATACCCAAAAAGAGGTTGAATTTCTACACTTATTCATTCAATATTTATTGAGCACCTATTATTAGCTAGGCATAGACACAGGAAAGAGCAAGATGACAGGCAAAGTGTCTGTGCTTGGGAGTTCCCTGGTGGCGCAGTGGTTAAGAATCCGCCTGCCAATGCAGCGTGCACGGGTTCTATCTCTGGTCTGGGAAGAGCCCAGATGCCATGGAGCAACTAAGCCTGTGTGCCACAACTACTGAGTCTGTGCTCTAGAGCCTGCGCGCCTAGAGCCTGAGCTCCACAACAAGAGAAGCCACCGCAATAAGAAGGCCACGCACCACAACGAAGAGTAGCCCCTGGAAGAGTGGCCCCGCTCCCTGCAACCAGAGAAAGCCAGAAAGCCCACGTGCAGCAACAAAGACCCCACGCGACCAAAAAAAAAAAAAAGGTCTATGCGCTTAAAGAGCTTGTTCTTTTGGGATAACAGATAATAAAGAAGCCTAGCAACTAAACCAATATGACAATTTCAGTAGGGAAAACCTCTTTGCCAAAATGATATTTGAGCTGAGACTTGATGGGAAATCAGGAGAACGAGTGTTCCAGGCAGAGAAACAGCAGGTGAAAGGCCAATAAGTGGGAAAGACAGGTTGTTTCAGGAACAGAAAGAAGGTCGGTGTCTGGAAAAGGAATTTATGTTCCCATTACAGCGGTACACAGGTCCCCTGAAGAAAGGAATTGGAATCCAAGGTGATCTTTCCGGGGGTAGAAACGCTTAAGGGTGTACCTTCTCAGTCCTGTGGATCTTTTCCCCTGAAGTTATTTGAGCTTTGTGAGGGCAGGGACAGTGTCTGGATTGCTCATCTCTGTGTCTCCAGAACCCAGCATTGTGACTGGAAGACAGCAGGTGTTCAATAAATGTTTGCTGGACTGGTGAGAGACGAACATGCAAGTGGAAATCTTTGGGTTGGGGTGCGGGAGCTGAAGGGCCGAGGTGCCTGTACAAGAGTCCTGTATTGGAGGGCCTTACTCTTATGCTATGCTTGACTCTTTCCAAGAAAATTTTCACATACACGGTTTTTGTTTGTTTAAATAATGGGGGTAAAGGGAGAAGTGGAATCACCCTAACTAGTAATCTGAAAGGGGCTCGGCTCAAATGTGGCGGGGGTGCGGGGTGCGGGCAGAAGGATGGACCAAATGACCACCGTCGGACAAAGCAAAGTCATACTCCTAGCTGTGAGTCCATCTGCCCGGATCCAGCTTAGCCTCAGCTCCCCCGCAGAGTTCACTGTTCGTTCTCTGGCAGCTTTGTCAATAAAGTTTTTCGCAAGGGCTTGCAGAAGCCAGAAAGATGCCATGCTGCCCAGAGTTAGTTCTGGCAACTTCCCGGGAGGGAAAACGAGTTTCGCGAGATTTGGTAGCGGCAGGCCACTGGCCCGCAACTTCCAGCTGGTATCGCGAGATTTGGCAGGCGGAGGAGGAGCTGTCGCGGGCAGCTGCCTTGCAGCTATGGCGGCCGAGCAGGTCCGTCGGCGGTGGCGGCTGCGGCTACGGCCGGAGACGGCAGTGGTGGCGGTAGCGGTAGGTGGCAGGGGTCTGTGACCGGGATCCGCCCCCGGGCCCGGGCACCATGAGCCAAGGCCCCCCCACAGGGGAGAGCAGCGAGCCCGAAGCAAAGGTCCTCCACACTAAGCGGCTTTACCGGTGAGAGGGGCCGGGGCGTGAGTGCAGCCGCCAAGGGAAGTGGGGGGACAGCGAGGGGCGGGGCCTCCCGGGCGGGCGGGCTCTGGTGCCGGGCTGGGGTGCGGGCGAGGGGGGGGGGGCAATTTTGGAGGGAGCAGAGGGGGCGGGGCCCCGTAACGCTGGATTGAGCTGAAAGAAGGAATTGGGTGGGTGGGAGGTTGGGAGGGAAGCACGTGGAGGGATACCTTCCGTAGTGAGCTTGGGGCGGGCACCGAGCTTTGCGGATTTGGGGTAAGAAGGTGGGAATTGAGGACTGCAGGGGTTGGGAAGGTGAGGGTGGGGTCACAGATAGGAGAAAAACCCGGAAGGGAATGGTACTTAGAACCCTGTAAGGACTTACAGGGAGAGCCCTGGACTGAAATCTAGAGAGCCAGGTTCAGCTCCTTGCTTTGCCATTCTCTCACAGTTTAACCTTGGGCCTCAGTTTTCTCATCCTTAAAAGGAGAGATTTGGATTTGATAGGCTTTGAGGTCCCTTATGGCTCTAAGTTTTGGGACTCGGAATGAAAAGAAAGAGGCTGGAAGACTATTTGTGTTGCACTGGAAGGGCGGTGAAGGACTTTGAGTCCAGAATGTTCTTAGGTCATAGGAGCCCATTTCAGGGCACCTGGGGACTCCTGAGTTCTGCCTTCCTTCCAGACTCATGACTACAGTCTCTTGCCAGGCAACTTCCATTCCTGGTTTCTGATTTCCACAGTGCCACTCACACTCCTCAACATCTTCAGCCTTTCAGCCCTCTGTTGGGAACAGGCCAGTATGAGCTCTTCCCATCCTGAGTGAGCTCCTCCTGCCCCGAGTCGAGGATTTTTTGTGTGGGGCAGCTGAAACATGGGCTCTTGAACTGGATCAAAATAGGTTGAAGCATAGAGACCAAATTGAGTTTTCTGCTTTCTAATAGGGAGTAGGGTTTGGGGTTTTCATTCGGCTCAGGCTCTATAGAACCAGAGGTGTTTGCATAAGAAGACCAGCTTCAGAGCCATGGGCCTCATCTTGACAGTGAAAGAGTCAAGAACATGTTGTCTTTTCCGCCCTTGAGTAGGCATCCTGCCTGCTCTGGCTTCCTAAGCCAGAAGGCAGAGGGGAGTATAGGCTGATCCAAAAATAGAAAAGTGATCCAGTCTATCAGCCCCTCGGCTCTCACTGTGGGCTGCCCCAAGCAGTCTCCAGGTGGGTGAACAGTTGGCTGGGATGGCACATGTGCCTTGTCATGCAGCCGATTGTCAGTGCTGCCTGTCAGACAGAGCGTAGGCAGTGCTTGCAAGATTCCTTACTTGTCTCCAGCTTTTAGAAATGGCTCTGGTCATCCTTCTAATCATTCACAAATCTTGTTTTTTCTCAAGCCACTGCCCTCACAGAACTGACTGACTTAAGCTGATATGTTTGCATGTGTGGTTTACATGTGTGCACATGGGTATCTCTGCTGGTAATTGTGTGTTGTTGGCTTTGGGCAGGATGGAAATTTGAGGCAGCGGATCTCTTTTTATTATTTATTATAGCAATGTTGATTGGTGGGAAGAACTGGGGGAGGAAGGTCTGATTTCTTGGCCCAAGGTAAATATGTTGTTAGACTATGTAACTGTCATCCGACCTTCAGTAAATTTGGGAAATTCCCACAGTCTGTTTACAGAAATGAAATTCTGAAATGTTTTAAGCCCCTCAGAAAAGGCAGCTGGAAAAGGGATGCTGGAAGGGACACAAGCACCAGTTAATTAGGCCAATTTTAACTGTTTTTTTAAAAACATTTTTTTTTTTAACACTGTGCTAGGCTTAGGATTACAATAGTGAATGAGACACAAGACTTTTTTTTGTAGTTTTTGTTCTAAAGGAGATTACAATTTAGTGGAGGAGCTTAGGGTCTGATGGGAAATGTAGAAGAAAGTGCGGAGACCTCTCAGGTTTAAGAGTTTGCAGTTAGAACTTCCTTGAGTAGTGGTTACTAACCTTTTTGAATTGAGAATCTAAGGAAAGCTCTGGGGCCTGTCCATAAAAATACATACACACACAGCCTCCTTACATCTGTTCATGGCACTGAAGTTAAAAGCCCTTTCCTGGGGACTAAGCTGGCATATCACTGATGGCTGCCTGGTACTGCCCTTGGCATTGAGGGCCAGGATGGCTGAAAGGGCTTGGCTTCCATCTCTAGGCAGCCCAGGAGGTGTTTGGAGAAATGCTGGGCTCTTAAGATTGCCTGTGAGAAGGCCTTGATTACTATCCCACCCACTCAGCTGGGTGTTGGTGGTCACTTCGCCCTGTACAGGACAGCTTTTAGTGGTGTACCACCTGAGCCACCACAAGATGCTAGCCTGCTGTGGCCCACTTTCCCCAGCCCAGGAGCGTGTTTCAGTATTCTGAAACAATTTTGGACTGTTTTAGGAATCATCACTCCCTATTTTTTGGTTGTTTTGTGTCCAGAGCTGTGCCTGATTCACCTGTTCTCACAGCTGCTGTCTGTCCTCTGGGTTTTACCCTTCCAGAGATGATACTTACCCAGGCACCTCTTGGCCATCCATTGTAGAGTTTCCTTGAACTTTTCTCTTAGGGTCTGGAATATCTCCCTCAGGATGAAGACTTAATATTTTTTGAGTACTTACTGTGTACAAGGCACTGTTAGAAGTGCTTTATATATTAGCTAATTTAACCCTCACAAAGTAGATGATGATATTAATCCCATTTTATAGATGAGAGAACCGACACATAAGGAAGTTAGATTTTTCTTTTTAAGGGTTTTTTTTTTTTGGCTGCGTTGGGTCTTAGCTGCGGCACATGGGATCTTCGTTGAGGCATGTGGCATCTTTGCGGCATGTGGGATTCTCTCTAGTTGTGGCGTGTGGGTTTTTTCTCTCTAGTTGTGGTGTGCAAGCTCCAGGGCGCGTGGGCTCTGTAGTTTGCAGCACGTGGGCTCTCTAGTTGAGGCATGCAGGCTTAGTTGCCCCACGGCATGTGGGATCTTAGTTCCCCGACCAGGGATCGAACCCACGTCCCCTGCATTGGACGGCAGATTCTTTACCACTGGACCACCAGGGAAGTCCCGAAAGTTAGATTTTTTACCCAGGACCACATAGCTTGTAAGAAGTAGAGCTAGGATTTGAACCCAGGCTGTCTGGTTCCAGAGCCTACACTTTATATTAAAGAAACAGTTCCTCCAGCAGGATCCAGGAGACCTTATAACTAAGCAGTTTAGGGACACCCTTCCCCTTTCTCTTACCCCATTATTCCAAAGCAGAATTTTATATTAGGAATGCCTTTGCTTTATGTCAGAGATAATAAGCCTTTGCATAATAATAATTTATTCATTCCACCAATATTTATTGAATGCTTACTGTATACCAGTGCTGTATATAAATTATTTCATTTAATCCTCACAACAGCCCTTTGAGGTAACTGCTATTATTTCCACTTTTATGCATGTGGTAACTAAGGCTTAAAGAGGTAGGTAATTTTGCCCAAAGTTATAGAGTTAGTAAGACACAGCCAGGTTCAAACCCTAGATGTTTTGTCAGACATCACAGCCTATGCTCTTTGCATTGAGAGAGTCTACCTTCCCATATCACAGAGTTTCTGTACCTTGACACTGTTGACAGTTGGGGCAGGATAGTTATGGTGGTAGACTTTCCCATGTATTGTGGGGTGTCTAGCAGCACACAGTAAATGCCAATAGCAATGCCTTTTCTTCCCCTCCCCCAGGTAGTGACAATCAAAAATGTCTTCAGCATTGCCAGATGTCTCCTGAGGGGACTGCTGTATCAGGATGGAGACTGTGTTCATCTTGTTTTGTACGGAACTCAGTCTGCAGCCATTTAGTTTCCCCACCCCAAATTCTTTAGCTTTTCCTCTAGGATCAGTGTTCCAGCATCATAGGTGGACCATACACATGGCTTAGAGGCTGTTTGCCTATATTTCCCTGCAGGGCCGTGGTGGAGGCTGTGCATCGACTTGACCTCATCCTTTGCAACAAAACCGCTTATCAAGAAGTGTTCAAACCAGAGAACATTAGCCTGAGGAACAAGTAAGCTGAGACTCTAAACTACACATTCTTACAGTTTCTTTATTCCTTTCCACCTGAAACCCTGTCACGTATAGACACATGTTCTCTTTTATCTCCTGACCTCATGGTACAATAATGGGGTATGACGTCTCTGGCCTTCCTAAGAGGGAGAGGAGATCCCTCACTCTCTGCAGCTTCTACATCTAACATCATTAGAATGGTGTTTGAGTTGGAGGAGTTGGCCATACTGCATAATGAAGGAAGGAAAGAGGAGATACAGAGGCAGAGTAAAAAGGAGAGAAAGGTGCAGGGAAAGAAATGAAGATTATTAAAATTCTTATTGCTCCTGCCTCTGTCTTTTGGGGCTCCCACTGCCTTCCAGGACTGCTGTTGTCTTGGGTCCTACTGACTGACCCTGGATGTCTATTGCGAGGCACAGAGATTTGTCAGTCGGGGTGTTGGCAAATGCCTTCTTGTCCTCAGTTCTTGTGTCCCTCACCAAGGGATGGGCAGTCCCTCTCATGCTCTCCTCTACACCCTCCCAGGCTGCGTGAGCTCTGCATCAAGCTTATGTTCCTGCACCCGGTGGACTATGGGAGGAAGGCAGAGGAGCTGCTGTGGAGAAAGGTGTACTACGAAGTTATCCAGCTTATCAAGACTAACAAAAAGGTAAGGGGAGGTCAAGATCTTGGGAAGATGTTTGTCTAAAGAGGGGAAGCTAAGGAAGAAAAGGACAGCTAGGCAAGTGGGCCAGAGTATGGTTGTAGATGGGGAAACCAAGGAAGAGATAGCAGAAAGGGAGGGAGTCATATGGAATTAGGTTCAGGGAAGGAGGGGAGCCTGATCCCAGATGGGGAGACCAGAGAAGTAGGTCTAAGGGTATAGGGGTAACTTGTGAGTGAGAGGAGATGTGGATAAAGTTCCAGAGCCAAGAAGATAAGTTTATTTCTTCAGGGAGATGAATATGATTAGGGATGGGGGAGCAGAACTCTGATCTTGTTGCTTAACTAGCCCCTTCCCTTTCCCAATCTCCAGCATATCCACAGCCGGAGCACCTTGGAATGTGCCTACAGGACACACCTGGTCGCTGGTATTGGCTTCTATCAGCATCTCCTTCTTTATATTCAGTCCCACTACCAGCTAGAACTGCAGTGCTGCATCGACTGGACCCATGTCACCGACCCCCTCATAGGTCAGTGAAACCTGAAAGGTGGGCTCGAGGAGCAAGTTCATATGCTTCTACTTCTGGCCTTCTTATCCCTCAGGATCCATGTACCTTGTGACCCAGCCAGGCAGAGAGCATTCTAGAAGACCTACAAATGCTTCATGAAATTTGGATTTATCCAAACAACCGTATGACTTGGGGTAAAGATCTTAAGGAAAGAGAGAGAGAGAGAGAGACCTCTTCAGTCTGGGATTGTAGACCGGTGGAGAATCAGGGAGGGAATGGAATGATCTAGAGTAGGTCTGACACTGAAAGATGTTATTAATAGCATTTTTTTTTCTTCCAGTTGAATTTGGCTGGCATTTCTTTTAACTTTAGAGATTGTTTCCTAGTATTTGATGAAAGTATTAAAGTTTTTAGAAACGTTGGGGAAATCATGAACATTCTTTCAAGATAGTGCAAATCTCTTTTTGGCCTTCTGAGGTACTGGCAGCTGTGGTGGTTTTCTCTTCAGTTCAGCTATCCTTTAGAGCTCCTTCCCTCTTCCTGCAACTCCCCTTGCTCTTTATACCCCCTCCCCTCCCCCAGCCCCATGCCCCTTCCCTCACCAGGACAAAGACATTCTGGGCCAGAGATGGAGATTGTGTCTGCACCTCTGTGTGGCAGCATTCTCTGGTCAGAAGCAGAGCACTGTACTTTGTACATTTAAAAACATTTAAAAACAAAACAATGGGGAATTCCCTGGCGGTCCAGTGGTTAGGACTTGGCACTCTCACTGCTGGGACCCCGGCCGGGTTCAGTCCCTGGTTGGGGAACTAAAATCCTGCAAGATGTGTGGCGCAGCCAAAAACAAAACAAAACAACGTCAATCCAAGGCAACATTTATAGGTGTTATACCAGATTGCCAGAGGGGTCCATAGCTTAAACAAAGATTAAGAACCCTTATTTCAAAGGGTCAGTTCCCCAAATCATTTTAGTTTTTCTCCTTATTGATATTTCCCATTCAGCCAACTCAGCGATGTCTCTATAAAAAATATTAGGAAAGGCTGCTCAGAATGGGAGCTACACACCCAGGAGTGTGGCTGCAAAGTGGAATGGATAGGAGGATGCTATGCAACTTACCTGCTGTGCAACTTTGATTTCTTTAACTGTAAAATGGAAGTAACAAGAGTAACTACCTCCTGCGGTTGCTTTGAGCATTACTTAAGTTGATATTTTAATACACTTAGAACAGTACCTGGCACATGGGAAAACTGCCTGCCAAGTAGCTGAAGCTCTCTGAAGTTACAAGGCTGCCTGGGTGAAGGGAGAGGAGAGAGCCCATGCATATTTGGCTCTGGCCACCACCAGTCCTCAGGTCAGGCAAGATGACCTCATTTCCCTCATGGATAGACTCTCCATAGGCTGCCTTCTCTGTGGACCTCCCACCAAGCAGAAGCCAGGAGCATTTACCTTGGCCTCATTCAAATGCCATTCTTCCTGGGCAAGTTTCCCGTCTTTACCCAAACCTTTTACCTTTAGGTGGGGAGCTGCTACCCAAGGCACCCACAACTGTACTGACACTTGAGCCTCACCTCTACTTTCTAGAAGCCTTCCTATGATGACCTTTCACATGACCTTCCCCCAGGGAGCTGTCCTAGGTTGAGGACCATAGCCCATCTGTTCTAGTTCCTTTCTGTCCTATGAATGACCCCTGCCTGTGAGTTTCTGTGTCTCTACCTCTGTCTGCCTGTGAGCCTGTGTCTCTGTGTCCTGGATGGGTGTCTTCTCTGCCCCATAAGGCTGTGTTCTAAAACTAGCCCTGGATTCTTTATCTCCTTTCTCCACCTAGGAAAGGTGTTTCCCCATAGGTAGGGACAGAGGAATGGGCTTATAAACATATCTCTCTCTCTCTTTCTATCTCTCTCTTTCTCAGGATGCAAGAAGCCAGTGTCTGCCTCAGGGAAGGAGATGGATTGGGCACAGATGGCATGCCACCGATGTCTAGTGTACCTGGGGGATTTGTGTAAGAATCTGAACCTTTCATTTTTCTCTGTTTTGGGCTACAGGACAGGCTCCAACTGCTCTTGTTGGTACCACCCTTTACGTGATTGGAGAGCAGGAGGCTCAGTGTGGCCTCTGATAACTTTTCTCCTCCAGTCTGTTTACACTGTTTCCTTTTTTTCACTGTTCATGCATGAGTCAAAAAGGATGGTGAATACAAGAAGAAGGAAAATGTCTTTGCTCTTTAAGAAAGTCAGGGTGATAACCTGGTTTCACCGGTGGGTTAGGAAGATTTTAATTTGATGTCTTTCTCCTTTGGGGTTTTCTCTTCATGGATTTCTAGAGGAATTGCAGTTGGACCACAGGGAGGACTTACGTGCCTGAAATATATTTCTCAGAATGGAAAAGTACTCTTGCTTTATGGCCCTCGGTCTCTAGTCCTGATAGACAAAGGTTCTGTCATTAGGCTGCCGGTGTGTGGCTGTCAGATGCATTATCCTTTATTGATCTGAGGCTCGTCTCCCTGCCCCCATCCCACTCCTGGACCCTTTATAGGCAGGGGGCACAGAGAGAATCAGCTGTTTTGCAGTAGATTGACCAAGTGTCATTAGTAATGTCTTCTCTCTAGAACTGAGCAGTTGAATTCCAGAACCAAATATCAGAAGTCTTTTCAAGCATTTATATATGCTGCAGCCCCTTCATTGGGAAGAGGTAATCAAGAAGAGCCTCTTTACTTTACAAACACTAAATATTCTTTACATTTTGGACCTACCAGCAAGGAAGAGAGAGTTGAACAGTTTGCCCATAGTCATGCAGACTTAAGACTGTGCCAGAGACCCAAGCAGCCTGCCTTCTAGCTCAGGTATCTTCCTCCCGGGCTCTTATTACAGTTCTCCAGAGTAGACTCCCAGATGAGGGGAGGTTTTTCTGAAACACGGAATCATTGTATTTCTTTTCCTCCTCTCCCTCCTGCAGCACGATATCAGAATGAATTAGCTGGCGTAGACACTGAGCTGCTAGCTGAGAGATTTTACTACCAAGCCCTGTCAGTGGCTCCCCAGATTGGTAAGTGGACCCCTGCACTGGGGCCTCCCAACCCAGCAGCATTTTCCAAGAGGAAGACAATGTTGAGATGGCAGGCAGGCCATACTCACTTCCCCCTGGGCCCTTCCCACCCACGCTCAATTCTTTCATACTTCACCTTGGTTCTGTATTCTGACCCTTGTAACACACACTCAGAAGATGGTGGAAGGAGAAGAGAAATGGGAAAGTCTTGAGCTAAGAAGGAAGGAGGCAGAAGAAGAGGGAGAGACAAGGTGGCTTCCCTGTTCCTGAGGTTTCTGTAGAAAGGGGACCGTACTTCAGCTGCCCCCATGGAGGCACAGCGAGGGAAGGGATAAGGCTCCATTACAGGGAAAGATGGGGATTAGCATGTAGGAAGGAGAACTCAGAGGTGAGAGACTGAGCTGGGATAGAGGAGAGGGCTCCATGGGGTTCAGTCAGCATTGGAAGAGGCACAGCTGCTGCTGAAGGAATGGCAGTCATCAGTGCTGAAATCCCTGGTGGTCCAGGTGGGCTTAGACTGATAGGAAGTGAGTCTAGAATAGATAACTCCCTGGAGGAGCAACATTAAACTGCTGATCACCTGAGACACCAGTGTCGCCTGCAGACCCACTGTTCTCCCCATGAGTTCTCTGATGCTTAACGTGGGTTGGGCCTTGCAGCTTTCGGTGAGTATTATGGCTACAGACTGTGTGACTTTTCTTTCTCTCCAGGAATGCCCTTCAACCAGCTGGGCACCCTTGCCGGCAGCAAGTACTATAACGTGGAAGCCATGTATTGCTACCTGCGCTGGTGAGTATTTGCCAGCTCTTTCCCCAGCCCTACTTTCATGTCTGCACAGTTTCTGCTTTGTTTTCTCTCTTCCCTTTCTCCCTTCTCTAGCTCCTGGGTGAGATAGATAGGAGAATGCTAAGATTGAGGGGGTCCCTTCTCTCGGGGGCATCCTGACGCAGCCCTGCTGCTTTTCACACAGCCACCTGGACTTGTAGATACTTGGGCAGCTGAAGTAGCTGTCTGCTGTCATGAAAAATAACAGGATTGCCGCCTTCCTGAAGAAGGAAATAATATATATATAATATATATAATAATATATATATATATTGATATAGTTGATAAAATGGTACCAAAGTAGCCTCTGACAAGAACTTCAGAACTATAGAGCTTCAGTGTCTTGAGGTAACAGAGATGACAGCATGGGGGGACAAGTTTAACAGGGTGGATCACTGCTTCCCTAGATCTCACACTTAGCTCTTAGAATGAAAAAACAATTTTTTCAGGGCACCCAAAGTTGATTAGGCTTAGGTTACTAAGTCACCATAACCAAATGCACATGAGAGTGATAGGTAAATGAGAATGCCATTGGTTAAGTTTTAGTGAGACATAAACTGCCAGAAAACTCACTGTTGCCACCTAATCAGGGCCAGAGTCTACTTGAGAAGCCAAATCTATCTCAGAAGAAGTTATATAGTGAATTGGGCTTCAGAGCCTCAAGGGAGGCTTAAATGGTCAGCTACTCAGGTGTAAAATAAAATAACCTAATTCTGCCTTCCTGGTCAAGGAAACCTGTTTCCTGTATCAACAAATATTTACCCTGTTCCTTTACTAGATCACTACAGACTGGCCTCCCATCCACTCTATTCATTTTTTTTTTTAATTGAAATATAGTTGATTTACAATGTTGTGTTAATTTCTGCTGTACAGCCAAGTGATTCAGTTATGCATATATACATTCTCCTTTATATTCTTTTCCATTATGGTTTATCACAGGATACTGAATATAGTTCCCTGTGCTATACAGTAGGACCTTGTTGTTTATCCATTCTATATATATATAATAGTTTGCGTCTGCTAACCCCAAACTCCCACTCCATCTCTCCTCCACCCCCACTTCTCCCTTGGCAACCATAAGTCTATTTTCTATGTCTGTGAGACTGTTTCTGTTTTGTAGATAAGCTCATTTGTGTCATATTTTGGATTCCACATATAGGTGATATGATATGGTATTTGTCTTTCTCTGTCTGACTTACTTCACTTAGTATGATAATCTCTAGTTCCATCAATGTTGCTGCAGACGGCATTGTTTCATTCGTTTTTTATGGCTGAGTGGTATTCCATTGTATATGTATATGTGTATATATATATATATGTATCACATCTTTATCCATTCATCTGTAAATGGACATTTAGGTTGTTTCCATGTCTTGGCTATAATAAATAGTGCTGCTATGAACATAGGGGTGCATGTACCATTTTGAATTCTAGTTTTGTCTGGATATATGCCTAGGAGTGGGATTGCTGGATCATATGGCAACTCTATTTTTAGTTTTTTGAGGAACCTCCATACTGTTTTCCATAGTGGCTGCACCAATTTATATTCCCACCAATAGTGTAGGAGGGTTCCCTTTTCTCCACACCCTGTCCAGCCTTTGTTATTTGTGTATTCATTCTCGAATATGATTATCAGGTTTATAACCTCCCATTGCATCTTTCCCATTCCTTGCATGCCTTCCAGGGAATGCCCCCCTTACTTGTCCTGGATCCCTCATCACATTCATAATCATGATTTAGGGTGAATCACTTTCAAAGAGAGCCAAGCACATCCAGGTTTGGGAGGTGCCAACTAAGGTCCTCCTCTACTATGCTTAAACAATTATATCTCGTGGTTTGTGGGTTAGGCATTTGGCTAGGGCTCAGTTTGGCAGTTCTCCTCCTGGTGGCGTTGTCTAGGGTCAGTCAGTGGTATTTGGCTGATTTGGGGGTCTGATATTTCTGGAGGGTTTGTTCATCTGGACCCCTCTCCCTCTCCATGTAGTCTCAGGGCCTCTCCATGTGGTATCTTCCTCAGGGAAGATGGACTTCTTACATAGTGGCTCAGGGCTCCAACAGCAAATAATGACCCAAGAAACTTGGAAGTAGAGTCTGCCAATCTCTTAAGGCCTGGGCCTGGAAACTGGTGGAGTCACTCCTGCAGTATTCTCTTGGTCAAAGCAGTTGCATAGTTGTTGTCTCCCACCCTCATCCCCTGCCAAGATTTAAGGCGAGGTGACACAGAACCCACTTCTCAGTGGAAGGAGTATCAAAAAATTTATTTATTTATTTATTTATTTATTTTTTGCTGTACGCGGGCCTCTCACTGTTGTGGCCTCTCCCGTTGCGGAGCGCAGGCTCCGGACGCGCACGCTCAGCGGCCATGGCTCACAGGCCCAGCCGCTCTGCGGCATGTGGGATCTTCCCGGACCGGGTCACGAACCCGTGTCCCCTGCATCGGCAGGCGGACTCTCAACCACTACGCCACCAGGGAAGCCCTGTAGCTATATTTAATTCACCACTGACGTGTATTTCTTCTTTTCTATCACTGCTTTTTGTAATTAAAAGACGTTTCAAAAAACAAGACTTTTTTTTAAAGTATAGCATGCTGTTAAGGTCATAGGCTTTGTGGTAAGACAGACTTGGGTTGGAGACTCAGCTCTACTATGTTTTAGCTATGTGACCTTTGTTTTATGGATTGATTGATTGATTGCCGCGTTGGGTCTTCGTTGCCCCGCGTGGGCTTTTCTCTAGTTGTGGCGAGGAGGGGCTACTCTTTGTTGCGGTGCGCAGGCTTCTCGTTGCGGTGGCTTCTCTTGTTGGGGAGCACGGACTCTAGGCACCGGGCTTCAGTAGTTGTGGCTTGTGGGCTCTAGAGCTCAGGCTCAGTAGTTGTGGCGCATGGGCTTAGTTGCTCCGCGGCATGTGGTATCTTCCCAGACCAGGGCTCGAAGCCATGTTCCCTGCATTGGCAGGCGGATTCTTAACCACTGTGCCACCAGGGAAGTCCGTTATGTGACCTTTGCATTATACTCGATCTCTCAGGCTTTACTTCCTCATCTGTAAATGTGGACAATAGTAGGGTACAGTGCCTGACACAGAGTGGGGTGCTCAGTACATATTTGCATTTTAATGAATATCATGAGGATTAACTGAAGTAGCGTACGTAAATATCATTTTGCACGTAGTAAATGCTTGTTAAATGCGACCTGTTAAGTGCTCTGTGCTTTAAGGTGAAGGATAGTGTATTTCAGGGATGGTAACTAAGTTAAGTTTGTAACATTCAGTGAGATTAATTGTCCCATTTCTAGATACAGAGGAGATGCAGATGTCATCATTACTCTGATTAATCTGGAAGTTGTATTTTATTAGGAAAGATAGCTTTCATCCTGAGTACATACATGGAAGGGGAGGCTGGGAGCAGCCTGTATTGACTAGAAACAGTGCTCCCTAAATCCCTGGAAGACTGACATTTCCCCTCTCCACCTCTGCCTCTGCCAAGACTCAGTAGCTCACCTCTGTCTCCTTCAGCATCCAGTCGGAAGTGTCCTTTGAGGGGGCCTATGGGAACCTCAAGCGGCTGTATGACAAGGCAGCCAAAATGTACCACCAGCTGAAGAAGTGCGAGACGCGGAAGCTCTCTCCCAGCAAGAAGCGGTGAGTGAGGCCTGTGGGAGGAGGGGGTCTTTCTGCAGTTGGTGCAGTAGGACCATAGGGACTCTGGAGCTGTTCACCATTTACCTTGGGCTCCTCTCATTTCAGAGGTAAAGACATTAAGAGGTTGCTGGTGAACTTTATGTATCTGCAAAGCCTCCTGCAGCCCAAAAGCAGGTGAGTGGAAGAGAGTGTGAGCAAGAACTGTGTCCTGTGAGCCCCATCACGATGGCTTCTTTCTGGCCGGGGACTTGAAGAGGAGGGAGTGGGCTGGTGAATTCTGCCTTTTGATTGGAAATTCTTTAGCTGGTTAGTCCTTTCTTGGCATCCCTCACTGTCTCACCCTAGGTTCTGTGCCCATTCTCTGGGTGGCTTACCCTCTGGCACAGCGGATGCTTACTAGATGTTGAAGGAGTGGCCGAATGGGAAGCCTACCCACATCCCTTCCACTGCGTGTCTGCCCTTCCCGTGTTATCCTGTCTGCTTTGGAGACCAGCAAGCACTGATTCCCCCTGCTCCTCTTCCTGAAGTCTCCCCTAAGGATCCTGTGGTCTTTTCTCTGAATCCTGTATTCCCAGCTCTTTTTGCCTGCCCCAGCCCCCATCACTGACCTCCCCTGTTATCCTGCCCTTCCATAGCTCTGTGGACTCAGAGCTGACATCACTTTGCCAGTCAGTCCTGGAGGACTTCAACCTCTGTCTCTTCTACCTGCCCTCCTCACCCAACCTCAGCCTGGCCAGTGAGGATGAGGAGGAGTATGAGAGTGGATATGCTTTCCTCCCGGACCTTCTCATCTTTCAAATGGTCATCATCTGCCTTATGGGTGTGCACAGCTTGAAGAGAGCAGGTAACTCTCCCTCTGTCCCTCATTTCTCCCCGACTGGCTTCTGGGATCCTCACTACCATTTTCTGCAGCTCCTTATCCATGAACTTGCTTCCACAAGCAGTCCCTTCACTACCTGTGTCGCTGCCTGGCTGTGGGAGATAGGGGCAAGGAACCCTGCCCTAAAGAAGCTCCTAGTGAATGAGCAAAGGCAACAGCGTATTCCCACCCCCTCCGCCCTCCTGCACCCACAAACACACGTACCCTTGGCCAGGACCCAGGCAGACACAGTGGTTGAGATGCTCAGCTGATGATCCAGACAGAATTCAGACTTGCTGGGGGTGGGGGCAGTTAGGCAGTTCTGGAAACGTTTCTGCCAGAGGTGTATGTAGAGCAAAGTTGGATGGAAGGGAGGGAGAGGCAGGGCTGGGTGCAAAGATGCTTGGGGCATATGGGGAGACGCTTGCGTGAAGGCATCAAAGCCAGGGAGGATGAGATGGGACAAGAGCATCCATGAGCTTACATGAGGAAGCAGGATGAGCTGGCACATTCCACATTACAGGATGAGAGTGAAGAGACCTGAGAAGTCTTTTTTTTACCTTAGAGGAAGTTTTCAGAGGTAGTTGGATCCTTGGAAGGATTGAGAACAGGTGAGATGAGGTTGAAATTAGTGGAGCCTACTCCTTTTCAGGGCCCTGGGCCCCTAATGCTGGCTTTCCTGGTTTTAGGATCCAAGCAGTACAGTGCAGCCATTGCCTTCACCCTGGCCCTCTTCTCCCACCTTGTCAATCATGTCAACATACGGCTGCAAGCTGAGCTGGAAGAGGGCGAGAATCCCGTCCCGGCATTCCAGAGTGATGGCACAGGTGCAGGCACGGGGGAGGTTGTGACTGTGGAAAGGTTAGCATGGGGTGTGGGGATCGTGGGAGGGGAACACAGGTGTGGCAGGGGAGGTGCTGTCAAAGAGCACCTTGCCAGTGTCCTCGTTTCGGTTTGTCCCTAGGCCCCACCTGACCATCCTCTTTCCACAGATGAACCAGAGTCCAAGGAACCCTTGGAGAAGGTGGAGGAGCCAGGTCCTGAGCCTCCTCCTGCAGCATCTCAAGATGGCGAGGTCAGAAAAAGCCGGAAGTTCTCCCGCCTCTCCTGCCTCCGCCGCCGGCGCCACCCACCCAAAGCTGGTGATGACAGTGACCTGAGTGAAGGCTTTGACTCCGACTCGAGCCATGACTCAGCCCGGGCCAGTGAGGGCTCAGACAGTGGCTCCGACAAGAGCCTTGAAGGTGGGGGAACAGCCTTTGATGCCGAGACAGATTCAGAAATGAACAGCCAAGAGTCCCGATCAGACCTGGAAGATATGGAGGACGAGGAAGGGACACGGTCCCCAGCCCTGGAGCCACCTCGGGCCAGGTCAGAGGCTCCTGAATCCCTCAACGGCCCACTGGGCCCCAGTGAGGCCAGCATCGCCAGCAATCTACAAGCCATGTCCACCCAGATGTTCCAGACTAAACGCTGCTTCCGACTGGCCCCCACCTTCAGCAACCTGCTCCTCCAGCCCACCACCGAAGCTCCCACCTTGGCCAGCCGCAGGCCCTGTGTCAATGGGGATGTGGACAAGCCCTCAGACCCAGGTACTTGGGCCTCTCTTCGTCATCTTGCTCTGGTCCTCACCTCCATACCATTGGCATTCATCTGAGAGAGGCCACTTCTTTCTCTGTTTGAGTACCTCTCATCCCCACCCTCACTGCCTGGCTTTCAGCTTCTGCCTGTAGTGTGGCCTGGAGTTTTTTCCTGGGAATCCCCTCTGCTGCTCACTTCCTTATTCTCAGCTCCCAACTGATGTCATGGTCTTATTCTCCTCCCACTCCCACCTTGCCCCGTGGGTTTGGGGCTTTTCTCCCTACACAGCACTGCAGCTGTAACTCCCTCCCGTGCCATCCCAGGTCCTACCAGGGCTCCTGGAAGCTAGAAAAACTGCACCCACCAGGGTAGGTGGATTAGAATGAGACTGTTTCCCTGAGGGTCTTCCCCTGAGGTGCAAAGGGAGCACCTGGTCAGCAGCAGCAGTGAGCATTTGCGGCATCTACTCTATGCCAAGCACTAGGTTGGATTTTTGGGGGGTCTTATCTAATTTTCACTGCAGTCTTGTGGTGGAAGAGTTATCATCCCTATTCGAAATTCTGTTCTTTACCTCCAGGCTTCTGTGCACAGTGCTTCTTTGGTCTGGAATATACTTTGCCTCCCTTGCCCTGAGCCTCTCAATTAGCCAATTGCTTGCCTAATTCTCACTTTAGATTTTAGCTTAAAAGTCACTTGGTCTGGGATTCCTCCAAGGGTCGGCTTCCTGTGGGCTCCTGTAGACTCTGCACCTTGGCAACTTCCAGCCTTTTCCCACTCGAGTGACACTGTCCGTTGACTTGTCTGTCCCTCCCCCGCAATGCCATGAGCCTCTTGAGGGCAGGGCGGTCCATGTTTTGTCTATTGCTGTATCCTCATTACCTGACACAGTGCTTGGCACATGGTTGCGACTTTGAATGAATAAAAGAAATGAGGAAGCTGATGCTCAGAGTTGGAGTGTGAACTACTTAGTGTTCTAACCTGCAGACTTGAAGAGCTAGGAGTTGGAAGTAGTTCCTTTAATTCTGTACCCTTTTCTCCCCACCTGTAGCTCACTTCTGACTGTCTGCCCTGCCTTTTGCACAGTATAGGCACATCATAAATGTCAGTTGAGTGAGTAGCTGTAGACCTCACAAATTAGCTCGTGTTTTTTTTTTTAATTTATTTATTTTATTTATTTATTTTTGGCTGCGTTGGGTCTTCGTTGCCGTGCACGGGCTTTCTCTAGTTGCGGCAAGCAGGCGCTACTCTTTCGTTGTATTGCGTGGGCTTCTTATCGCAGTGGCTTCTCTTGCTGCAGAGCACGGGCTCTAGGGCACGCGGGCTTCAGTAGTTGGGGCACGTGGGCTCTAGAGCGCAGGCTCGGTAGTTGTGGCACACGGGCTTAGTTGCTCCGCGGCATGTGGATCTTCCCGGACCAGGGATTGAACCCTTGTCCCCTGCATTGGCAGGCAGATTCTTAACCACTGCACCACCAGGGAAGCCCCTTAGCTCGTATTTTAAAAGGCACCAGGCTCTTGGCTTAAAAGCAACTAGTTAGTGAGCCTAGAAAAGTTAGGCAGGAGCCTGATTCCTCTCTTCTCACATCAGAATTCTTCAGAAGAATCCAAGCAGGTTGGGGTATGCTCCCTGCACAGAGCTGAAGCCTGTTGCCATGTGCCTACTAGTCACTCATCCTGGTTCTCTGTCACCCACCCCCAGCCTCTGAAGAGGGCTCTGAGTCGGAGGGAAGTGAGTCTAGTGGGCGCTCCTGTCGGAATGAGCGCAGCATCCAGGAGAAGCTGCAAGTCCTGATGGCCGAAGGCCTGCTTCCTGCTGTGAAAGTCTTCCTGGACTGGCTACGGACTAACCCCGACCTCATCATTGTGTGTGCGCAGGTGTGTCACTCCACTCCCACTGCTCTCTGTCAGGTCCCAAGGTGTAAGGGGAGGGCGCCAGCCAGGATGGGGTATGGGAATTCCCTCAGGTGGGCTGGTCAAGACAAAAGTTATTGTCAAGCACCTGCTCTGTGCTGGCTCCTTACGCTTTTTACAGGGCAAGGATTAGGCATGACCTTTGCCCTCAAAGAGTCTGTGGCCTGGGCTGGGATACAAATTTTGTGGACTGGGAAAATAGCACTGCTTATTCTGCTTTGTGTCCCCAACGCCAGGCATAATGCCTGCCATTATGAGTAATGTCTATGACAGTATGTGTTCAAGGGCTAACCTTGATAGGTAAACACCAGAGTCCAGAGAAAGGAGAGCACTGAGTAGTGACAAGAGAGATGAGACTGGGAAGTGACAGGATGTTCAGACAAGGTGCAAGTGTTGTGAGCAGGGAAGCGGCTTAAAAAGAGTCCTGTAGCTGGAGTGAGTGGTGTCAGAGGCGGGCTGCCATGGAGACTGGCTGGTGTGATTGTGACCTTTTCCTTCCTTTCTCAGGTTCAGAGTCTTAATCTTGAGCCTCCGGTGCCCTGAGGCTTTTCTTCAGTGTTCCTTTATTCCAGTAGCACACGTGCCTGCTGTGGAAGACCCTTTTCTCTGCAGGTCGCCCTCTTCTCTAGATGAGGGAGTTTAGGTCAGGGCCAGGCACAACCTTGGGCATGTGCTTGTGCCTGATGACAGCTAGTCAGTCACTGTTAGTCATCGAGGGCGGTGTGGTGAAGTTGGGGGTGCAGGTCATATCCCCAGAGAGGTGGCCCAGTGTGGGCACGTGGAGGGCTGAAAGGAAAAGTTTGTGCTAGACAGGGAGAAGCTTCCTCCAGCGCTCTAGCTTTTTCCACTACCAAGATCCAGAGAGTTTCTCCTGTGGTTTCAAGCCTTCAGCGGTTGATGAAGTTCAGTGAGGCTTCATGGTCCCCTTCTTCATTCCTCCCTGTTTTCCAAGTCCTCCGTGAGCCCCCCTTGGCCTCTTTTGTTAATTTTTCTCTCAAACCATAGCCCCAGACCCCCCAGATATAGTGCTTTTCTTGTTCACTGCCAGCCTCCAACACTGCCCCAGCTGAAGGCTTCCTCTTCTCTCTCTCCCTCAAGAGCTCTCAAAGTCTGTGGAACCGCCTCTCTGTGTTGCTTAATCTGTTGCCAGCTGCTGGGGGACTCCAAGAGTCTGGTGAGTGAGTCCCTGGCACTGTCCTCCCTCTCTCTCCCTTACTGGCCCCACAAAGCCCGCCTCCCCCTTCCTGGTAACCTGGTCCTTAGGGTAAGGAGGTCAATGGGATTCACCGCCTAGCCTCCCTAACACACAGCAGTCATTGTGGTCTGGGCCTCTCTGGTTTCCTGCCCCAACACTGCCCCACTGTGGGCAGGTGGCCTGGTCCACCAGGGAGTGTGCTCCCTGGGGAAGGCAGTGGAGTGGCAAAAGCAGAGTGAGGGGAGCCTGTGAGCCAGCCCCAGTCACTGGTGTGGCACTGCTGCCTTCCTCATTGAGAATTGACCTTGACCTTCAGAGCCCATCTGTCTGGTTCATCCCCTCCTGCCACCTTCCAGCTGGAAATCACCTTCTCCTACCTCTGGACTCACCCAAGGGCAGTCCATTCCTTCTTCCAGAGCTCCTCCTCTCACATCCATCCTAGTGTAATTGTCCCTCTGTCAGGGGGCCATCAGTCTGAGCGGTCCTCTAACCCTCCCAGCTCTGGTCTCCTAAAGCTCTGCCTGACGGCCCTGTGTACCCATCTCTCCTTTCCTCCCCCCCATCTCTCCCCACTTTGTGTCCGAGGAGTATGTCCTGTCTCACAGCCTCTGAGGAAGGACACTGTCCCTCTGACTGGGGGCTCCCATAGGGCAGGTGGTCTCATGTGTCCTCTTTCTCCCCAGGCCTGGTCCTGTGTCCTGAGGTCCAGGATCTTCTTGAAGGTTGTGAACTGCCTGACCTCCCGTCTAGCTTGCTGCTCCCAGAGGACATGGCACTTCGCAACCTGCCTCCCCTCCGGGCTGCCCACAGACGCTTTAACTTTGACACGGATCGGCTCTTGCTCAGCACCTCAGAGGAGGTGAGGATATCATTTCTCACGCCACAGGCTCTGCTGTTCATCAGACTCAGTAGCAAAGCAGGGGCTCAGGGCTGGAAGGGACGGGCAGGCACCCCTTCCATCCAGACAGGGAGCATGTCCCTGGGGCTGCAGCTGTGAGTCCTTTTTCACTCGGTGAACCATTTGGATTTCCTTTCCTCCTTGGCAGGATGTCCTTCCACAGGTTTGCTGTTGGTCGTGTCTCCCTTTGTAAAACAAGCCTCCTTCCCCTTTCTCCACTTTTTGGAGAGGACAAAACAAGTAAATTATTAGGGCTTTGAAATCTCTGTTGGTCTCTTTTCTTTTCTGAGCCCGGCCTCCTCTAAGCTGACCAGCAAACAGAAAGTTGGAGCTGGAAGGGAATGTGCTACCCATTTAGTCCAGTGACTTTCACCCTTGAATCTGTGTCACCACATGGGCCGTCTTGGGGCAGCAAAGGGAAGCCAAGTGGACAGGCATCCCAGCCCCCGTCCCCAACACACACACACACCACCCCCACCCCCGCCTTGCTTCCTCCTCCTCCAGCTTGGCTTGATAGTCTGTTTTATATTTTAGCATTCTAGATAAGATTTTTGTTTGATGGGGAAAGAAGGGTTTTGCTGACCAAAACATAAGTTGGAAATGGTCCTTTCATTTTATATGTTAGGATCTGAGACCCAGAGAAAGATGGCATAAGAACCCAGGTCTCATCACTCCCAGCCCATGCCCTTGTCTCTTTCTTCTCAGCCCTGAGTCCTGCTTCTCTAGTCCTTCTGGGAGTCTCCTCGCCCTACTTGCCCACTCCTTTTCCGTTAGCTAGAGGCCCTGGGCCTCGGCGCTCCTCTTTTCCACCCCACAGACCACAGGCCTTACGAGGGAGCCCGTGTTGCTGAGTTGGTTGGGCTGGCAGGGACGGCAGAGGGGAGGAATGGGGGCCAGCGGGCCTGGAGGGCCCTGCTCAGCCGGGCCGCCTCCCATGTCTCCTCACAGACGGTCGTGCGCATCTGCTGCATCCGCAGCTTTGGCCACTTCATTGCCCGCCTGCAAGGCAGCATCCTGCAGTTCAACCCAGAGGTTGGCATCTTCGTCAGCATCGTCCAGTCTGAGCAGGAGAGCCTGCTGCAGCAGGCCCAGGCCCAGTTTCGCATGGTGAGTCAGTTTCGCATGGTGAGTCTGCTCTGCTCCCATGGGTTCACTGAGAAACCCAGGGTCAGAGGCTTAGACACACTGGTGGCCCTCGACTGAAGAAATTGGGGCCAGGGAGACTGAGCCTGGGGAGGGAACTGAGGGCCGATAGGGAGTGAGAGTTGCTTTGAGCAGGGGCAGCCTGGCACCGGCCTGTATGTAGACTGACTGGGGATTGAGGGCCATCTCTGTCACCTCCTAGTCTGAATTGAGCAAGTCACTTAACCTTGCTAATTCTGTTTCCTCATCGGTTACACAGGAATAGTTGAATCAGCTTTGTGGGGTTGCTGTGACTGTGGAGTGATAGAGAATGGCAGGCACTTTGCACTTTGCATTATGGAGTGTGTGCTGTGGAGTATGTGTGCTCAGCAAAATGCTCCTTTCCCTTTCCTTTTTGAGGGATGAAGACTGAGCAATGGAGGGATCCTGGCATCAGACACCATGCAGGAACCCTCCCATCCCACAGAAGCCTCCGAGAGTAGGAGGTGGCCTGTGCTACCTCTTTTCCAGTCAGTCATTCATTCCACAGATATTTACTGAGAATCTGCTCTATGCCAGACCCGTCAGTATCCTAGGCATGAGGGTTACAGCAGCAAACAAGACAGGCCTTTCTCTTGTGAGGCTAATACTTTGTGAGCAACACTGTGGGTTCTTTAGTGGGGCCTGCACAGCCCTGGGCATGTTGTCCTCCCCAAGCTAAGTGGCACCAGTACATTTGGGGGGGTGGTGTCTGGCGCGGGAAGCGCGGCCCACGTGTCTTGGCAAAGCCCAGGGGTTCTTCTTCATCTCAAGCCAGTCTCCTCCCCCATGTTCTTCCTTTCCCCAGCCCCAGGCTCCCCGACCTCTGAGCACCCCTTTCCTGTGGATGGGAAGGGGCACAGTCTCCCCAGAAACCCCCCTCCTTGCTGCCTTAAAAGCAAGCACGTTTTGTTAAAAACTAACCTTTTGTGTTAAGGCTTTCATTGCTGTTGCACAGGGGAAAACACAGGGGGTTACAAAAATAATTATGGGGAAGTCACACAGCTTCAGAAATGTTAGAGTGTTTGCAGCCATTTCCTCTGGCCTAAAGCTCCCGAGGACTCCTCCTGGGGGCACGGAATACTTGAAAGCCCCTCTGGTGTGGTGCTAGACACCACAGGCCACGGTGGACTCAGGCCACACTGCCTGCTGGGACTGCCTCCTGCTCTGCCTGAGTCACGTTTCCACCCCAAGGGGTTTATCCCCTGGCAGCAGCAGCGTGGTCCTTGTCATATTGCCATCTCCCATCGTTTATTGAGAGTTTTCCATGTGCAAAGCTGCTTTGCTTGTGACATCTCATTTAACCCTGTAACAGCCCTGTGAGGTGGGTGCTTGCAGCCTCATTTTATAGACGAGGAAGCTCAGAATGACAAAGGAGGATGTATCAGTGGCAGAGCCAGGGCTCTGGAATTGGAAAGACCAGGCTCTTGTCCTTGTTCTAAGCTGCTGTGGGAGCTTAGCTTCTCTGCAAGCCAGGCGGGGAGCTGCTCCTACTCTCTGGGCTCTAGTGTCTGCCTGGTTTAGGGACCCCTCTTTCCCGATGGGTCTGGTCTTCTGCCTCCCTTCTTTGCTTTCTCTACCAGAGTTTCTCAAAGGGGACACTCCGCAGGCGGGTAAGAGGTGGACACTTCATAACCATAGTATAATTATCAAAACTAAGACATTAGGATTGGTACAATCCTGTTAACTATAGACTTTATTCAGATTTCACTAGTTTTCCTGTAAATGCCTATTTTCTTTTCCAGAATCCCACATTACATTTGATTGTTTTAATGTCTCCTCAGCCTTTCCATGTCTTTTTTTTTTTTTTTAATATTTATTTATTTATTTGGTTGCACCGGATCTTAGTTGAGTCAGGCGAGCTCCTTAGTTGTGGCCTGTGTGTGGGATCTAGTTCCCTGACAAGGGATCAAACCCATGCCCCCTGCATTGGGAGCCCAGAGTCTTAACCACCACGTCACCAGGGAAGTCCCTTTCCTTGTCTTTTATAATCTTGACAGTTCTAAGGAGTATTGTTCAGTTGTTTTGTAGAATGTCCCTCACTTGGCTTTGTCTGGTGTCTTCTTATGATTAGGATGAGATTATACATTCCAGATTAATATTTTAAAGCATCACTCTAATGATGCCAGTTTGCTCGTCAAAGAGCCTTCAGTGGCTCCCCATGCCTTTTAGAATAAGTCCCCATCTTTAGACCGTACTAAGGAATTTGGACTTCATCTAGAAGACAAAGGAAAACCATCACAGGACTTTTAGTCAGGGCCATGGTGGACAGCAGATGGTTTTTGAAAGATTGCCTTGGTTGCAGGCAGAGAAAATGAATTGGGCTGGAGGCAGAGACCAAAAAGAAGGTGGTTATAATAGTAAAGGTGGGAGGTACTGGCTTAGACCAGGGTTGCACGTTAGAGATGGAGGGATGCAGAGGGATGTGAATGATTTTTTAGGAGGTACAGTTGACAGGACTGGGAGGCTGATAACTGCTGGGGCTGAAAGAGAGGGAAAAGCCAAAGCTAGCTAGCTTTCTGACTTGGCAGATGGTGGTTTACTTAGCAAGCTGGGGTACACTAGAGGATGAGAAGCAGGTTCTGAGAAACAGGTTGGGCTGTCAAGTAGGCATTTGGGTATGTACGTCTGGAACTCATGAGTGGTCAGGTCTGGGCTGAAGCTGCAGCTTTTGGAAGAAGTTGGCAAGTGGATGATGATAGAAAGCGAAGGGGTGCATGGATAGTGTCCCCTGGGAGGGAGGACAGATGGAGAGGAGCAGAGGTGGAACCCTGAGACGCAGACAGGTGCCATCCCCTCCCTCTCTCCCCGGGAGGCGTGAGCTTCTGTGGGCTGCTAATGGAATGTGTTCAGATTACACAGCAGGGATAGTTTTTCTCCCACGCCTCCCTTCCCCTCACTTAGCAGGAGTGATGGAGAGCTGACTTTATATGAGGCCGTACCTATTTCAGACCCCAGGAATCCCTTTTGGTCTTCTTGATCACTGGAGAAAGGAATATTCATTCCCCCAGCTTCTTGTCCCAAGCTTAGCACCTGGTATTTTCCCCTTGTAGGCACAGGAGGAAGCTCGGCGGAACAGGCTAATGAGAGACATGGCCCAGCTACGACTTCAGGTAAGAAGTTGGGGCCCCGTGCTCCTTCTGCTCTTGATCTGGTTATTGCCTAAAGCCCCCTGGCACGTCCTCAGCCCTCCAGCTTCAGCCCCTGTTCTGCCCACTGTGGCTCTCCACCTTGCCCTGGCTACCCTCCCAGCCTCCTAGACTGCCTTCCAACTGCTGACTTGTCACTGAGCTTTCGTGCTCCCTTCTGCCTTCACTTCTGTCTCTTTTCCTTCTCTTTCTCTTCCTCTTTCCTTTAACACTTGTTTCTGTCTACTTTTCCTATGAGGCCATTCGTCGAAGGGGTCCCTTGTTCCCATTGGCAGCAGGAGGAGCCCCATAAGAGCCACCTTGAGTACCATTCTTCCCCTGCCCAGGCTGCATGCAGCTCCACCCACTCTGCCTTCTCTCAACAGCTCGAGGTCTCTCAGCTGGAAGGGAGCCTGCAGCAGCCCAAGGCCCAGTCAGCAATGTCTCCCTACCTCGTCCCCGACACCCAAGCCCTTTGCCACCACCTCCCTGTCATCCGCCAGCTGGCCACCAGTGGCCGCTTCATTGTCATCATCCCAAGGACAGGTAAGTATATTGGAGAGGTGGGAGCAGAGAGTGTGGCTAAAAGAGAATCTGGCTTGGGATTGAGAGACTCTTACTTGGGGCCCAGTTTACACACAGTGGCCTTGGTCAAGTCCTGCCACCTCTCTGAACTTCAGTCATTTCATCTGCGAAGTGGGCATGACAGTCCCTGTTAAACCCTGACTCACAAGATGGTTGGGAGAAACAGAAGAGAAAATCTAAGTGAAAGCAGTTGTTAAGTTGCCAACATACATTGTTGGCAGAAGGTCAGTCTTTGAAAGAACTTCAGGATTCCTGTAGGAGCTACGGTCCCTTTTCCTGCAGTGTGTCCTGGAGTGAGTGCAGATGCTTCTGCAGAGCCCCAAGTCACGACAGCCTGAGCTCATCTGTTTTGTCATTCCCCCACCCCCATCTTGCCCGCCAGTGATCGATGGCCTGGATTTGCTGAAGAAGGAACACCCCGGGGCCCGGGATGGGATCCGATACCTGGAGGCAGAGTTTAAAAAAGGGAACAGGTGAGTGCAGGCCTGGCTGGACCTCTGCTGAGCCCAGACAACGAATGCGTGTGTTCCTCGTGTAAGACATGTGGCCCCTGGTCGCAGTTGGCTCACTGCCTGGGGAGGGAGGCCGAAGACATAATTAGAAGTCAGGGTCTTAGGTGCTGAAATAGACAGCGATTGGAGGAGCTAGGAGCCCTGTTGGGGAACAGTGACCTGCTGTCCATCTACCTCTGGGGCAAACATGAGATCACTGTGACCGGGGAGAGGGGAACAAGCCCCCACCTCCAACCTATGGACTCCTTTGCAGGAGGTTCTCCTGCTTTAGGTGATCAGGTTGACCAAGGTGGGAGTGCCTTCATCGGGGCTGCCCAGGGGCTTCCCATGGGGCTGGGGGGACAGATGGCCGTGTATAGGTGCTCAGCCCAGCACAGGCCCTTCCTTCTGGCCTTTGGGGCCAGAAAAGGACTAGACACTGGGTGTAGGGGAGAGGGAGAAGGCTCCCTGCTCTCTGCTGGCTGGCCCACCCCTCCTCTGCATTTGCCCTTGCCTGGTCAGAAAGCTGCACAAAGCCTGCTTGTTTGGACCTTGTCTCCAGAAGCACTGACTTGAAAAGCATCTGCTGCTTCTCCCCTCCCAGCTCCTCCCCAGGGAGGAACCAAAGAATTGATGTTATCAGGAGGAAAAGCAAGCTGGGCTCAGCAGCTAGGAAGCCACTTCAGAATGACTCCAAACAGACCTGTGATGTGGGAGACGTGCCCCGCCTCGATAAAACTGGGTCCTCTGCGCCACAATGGCCTGCTTTGTATGAGGTGCCCTCCCTCTCCCCTGCCCCCAAGCTTCACTCTCTCGTCTCCTTTGCAGGTACATTCGCTGCCAGAAAGAGGTGGGGAAGAGCTTTGAGCGGCATAAGCTGAAGAGGCAGGATGCAGATGCCTGGTAAAATTTCAGCCCCCACCCCTAGAACCTCAGATAGGCTGCCTACCTTGCTCCTCTGTGGGCACTCCCCAGGACAGAGGGATGGGCCGGAGAATTCCGTAACAGGCAGCAGGACCAGCGCGGGGCCAGGCTCATTCTGCCAGAGGCCTCCTGCAGGTCTCACCTTAGATGGAGTGAGAAGTTGCTCCAGCATCTGAGCCCCCGTGGCCCTGAGATCCTTGGGCTCAGCTTCCTCACTCATTGAACCTTTGCCCAGTCCCTGTAGCATGTCCTCTGGGGCCAGCTTCCAGGACCCTCTCCTCTGGGCTGCCTGGTTTCTCTCGCTCTCTCCTGGTGCCCTCCTCACCCCCAGCTTCCCCTGTGCCCTGGAGATCTGGTGTTCAGGCCGTGCTAATGCTGGGGCTTGGCCCGCCTTCCCCCCCTGCTCCCACCAGGACGCTCTATAAGATACTGGACAGCTGCAAACAGCTGACTCTGGCCCAGGGGGCAGGTGAGGAGGACCCGAGTGGCATGGTGACCATCATCACAGGCCTTCCACTGGACAACCCCAGCACGCTCTCAGGCCCTATGCAGGTGGGTCATGGGGTGATGTTTGGCAGAGTGTGGAATGGGGAAGAGGTACCGGTGTCGACTCCCTCAGGCTGCTCTTTTCCTCTTCCATCACCCCTTCCCCAGCACCTCAACGACTTGTCCCAGAGTTTGGGAAGTCAGGCCCTCCTCCATTTGTCCTCCCCCCAATTCTACAGGCAGCCTTGCAGGCCGCTGCACATGCCAGTGTGGACATCAAGAATGTTCTGGACTTCTACAAGCAGTGGAAGGAGATTGGTTGAGACCGACCCCCAGGCCCTGCAGCGGGGCTGACTCCAGATCTCTCCTGCCCTCCCTGGCAGCCAGGACCACCACCTGTAGTCACCCCACCACACGCAGACTCACGCACGCACGCACACAGGAAGGAAGCCCAGCTGCACACAGGCTGCAGGGAGGGCCCAGGAGCCAGCTGGGAGGGCGGGGTCCCCGTGTTGCCAAGACGACGTCAGGAAAGCAAGGAAAGTGCTTGGAGCAGGAGAGGCCTGTGGGCCCCTAGCCAGCCTTCCTGCCTCAGCCCCCCTGCTTTCCCCAGGGGCAGGTGGCAGGCACGGGTGTCTGCGTTTCGTTGGAGTGGTTCCTGGACCTCTGAGGGGAAGGGACAGCAGAAGGGGCCCTTCTTCCTCACCCAAGATGCAGGGTGGTTGGTGCCAGGAGTTTAGGCCCTCTGGGCCTGGGGGTAGAGTTGGGTAACACCAGGTGTCTGGGTGGTTCTCTGCAGACCCTTCCTCTCCTTGAGGACCACCCATCCCCCTCTCATCTCCCTTTGCAGGGGGCTGGGCAGCTCTGGAGCCTTGGGGACTCTTAAGGAAGAGGGGCCTGGAGCTGCCTGCACCAATAGCAGGGCAGGGCTTAGATCCCCTCCTCCTGCTGCAGGGGATGCACACCCATTGCCCCACTTGTTTTCTGTCTCCCTTCGTCTAGCTTCCAGGGCAGGGAGCAGGCCCACGACGGCTGCAGGCAGTCTGGCCTATATGCCAGCGAGGGCTTCTGAGCCCGCCAGCCCCATGGTCACTGCGCTTTGTGCTCTGGGCTGCTGTGCTGGGACAGAGTGGGATGCCAGTAAGAGGAGAGAGGGGTGAAGTTTGAGGCCACGACCCCCCTTACTATCTAGGGAGGGGCCTGTGTTCAGATGGACAGCAGAAAGGAGAGGCCCCTTGAAGCTGCCCAGCCAGGGACCCTCTGCTCTGATGGGCTTCGCTACTTTTGTCCTTCCCCGGGACTAAAGGCCTGGAGGAGCTGAGCATGGGGCTAGCTTCTGGAGTGTTGAGGTGAATGTGAGAGCAGAGATCACGAATAGCTCAGGGCAGTGAGTGGAGCAGCAAGAGTGGGGCTGAGTGTGGGAGGCTTTGGCCAGGATTGCCTCGGCCCCTCCCGCTCGGGCTGCACATACAGCTCGGGCTGGGGGTTGAGGGTCGAGGATCTCAGCTCTGCTGTTCCCCACCCCAGCGCTAGCCTAGCTTCCCAGACTGTTCTCGGAGGAGAACTGGCTTCCTGCCTCCTTCCTCTAAGACAGCAAGTCTGGGACAACCTGGGGGGAGTGGGATCACGCCCACTTCCAGTCCCTGGCAGAGACTGAGACTAAAGCATCACTTAATAAAGACCCCCAGAAGCCCACTCCTTGTCTCCTGGTGCCTTTCTGTACAATTTTGTTGGGACATTGGAGATTACATACTGAAATGGCATTTTGGAAAGGTTTCTTTGAGGTGGCCCAGTTGAAGCAAGTAACCAGCAGTTGGAGCACAAAGTCCAGAGATGGTTTTGATAGATGTGAAGTTCATTGAACTGAGCTGCTGCCTTCACAAGGGTGATAGGTGAAAACAATATACAGATGATCCTGAACAATATGCGGTTTTAGGGCGCTGAGCCCTATGCAAGCAAAACTCTGCACTTGATTTTACAGTCCGCCCTCTGTATCTGCAGTTCCACATCCACGATTCAACCAACTGGGGACCGTGTAGTACTGAGTACATATTTAGTGAAAGAAAGCTGCATATAAACGCAGTTCAAACCTATGTTCAAGGGTCAACTATTTTGAAGGCTACATTGTTCCCTGGGGGTGGTTTACGGTTTTCAGCTGGGTCCTCTGGATCAGGGAGAAACTTCCTCAATGGAGAGGTGAGGGTGAACCTTGAAACCAGCTTCTGAGTCTTCAACCCCATCCCTCCGCAAGGACTGACACCTCAAGTGTGTCTGGGGAGTGGAGAAGCTTGGTGAACCCCTTGAGGTTGAGCCAACATTTACCAAATGCATTTGCTCTGGATTCTGCCCAGCACCAGGCGCTGAGAGGCAGCGAAGCACAGTGAGAAGAGGTTTTGGAGAATTCAAATTCAGGGTTTGGATTCCTCTGCCCAGCTTGAGGCAGAGCCACTCTCAGCTCCCGGGAGAGCCTGGAACCCTGGCGCCGTGGGGCAGCCTGGTCTGAGGGGGGCGCTCTGCACCACCCTGGCTGCATCCTGGCTAGGGCCCTGGCCTCTTCCGGCCAGTCTGCTCTCAGTGGGGTGGGGTCAAGCTGAAGGGGCTGGCTGTGCGCTGGAGCCCGAGTGAGCTGCCTGCTAATGGGGCTGGGCCACCCCGCACTGCTCTCTGGAGGCTGGACAAGGCTGGGATTGTTCTCTGGCTCCCCTTTGTCTCCCACTCCCCGCCCAGGCCTGGCCCGCCTGCCCGCCGCTCTCTTCTCCCTCCCATTGGCCCGGCTGGCAAGAGCCAGGGACTCCACCCGTGGAGCCCGGGGCCTGCCGACCCACCAGCTTAGGAGCGCCCATCAAACTCTGGGTAAGGAAGCTCACCTGGGGCCAAGACGCCCGTTCTGGGGAACTAGAGGCCACTTGCCTGCTCCGGCCGGCCCCTCCCCCATTTCCATGGCTACAGCACAAACTCTACTTCAGAGACCTCTGAACCCCAGTGCTGAGGGAAGGGACCCTGAGGGGAGCTAGACGCCAGCATCTTCCTGGTCCACCCCTCCCCCAGGCAGCTGGGCCGCACTCAGGATAGGTCAGAATACCCCCATCCCACTTCCGGGAGGGGTCATCTATCTTAGTTTCTTTTTGTTTTTTGGCTGCGCCCCAGGCTTGTGGTAGTGGGATCTTAGCTCCCCGACCCGAGATCAAACCCAGGCCCTCGGCAGTGAAAGCACAGACTCCTAACCACTGGACCGCCAGGGAATTCCCGGGGTCATCTATCAAATCGCAGCCAGGGTGCAGGGACTAGGGACCAGGTCGGCCTTGTGCCCAGCAGGGTCCCCAGCACCCAGCTCAAGGGCAGAGGGCCCCCAAAATGTTGAAAGACAGGAACAGAGGCTTGGGGTTCAGGCTGGCGGTGTGAGGGCCCAGAGTGTGTGCGGAGCAAACATGCACACAGAGAATAGGCAAAGCGATGACAGGAAGAGGCACGGGGCGGGGCTGGAAGGTTTTGGCCTGGAGAGGTGGGAGGAGTCTCCTGTTCTCCCTCCTCCTGGGGCAGCTCCACCCGCCCTGGTGGCCCAGCCCATCCACTTGTGCCAAGGAATGTGCCTGGGAGAGGCGGCCTGAGAGGCGGGCGGGGCAGCAAAGCTGAGGCCACCCGGAGGCAGCACACAGGGTCTGAGGCTGAGGGGCCGGGGCTCAGGTGGGGCAGGGACCCCAAATGCCCCCCCGGGGCACAAGTGTAGTCTTCAGAGAAGAGCCAGGCATCCCCCTAATTCCTTGTCCCACCGGTGGGCATCTGGCCTCTCCCAAGAATTCTCCCTGAGCACCCTAAGTTTTCTGTGCTCAGCCCCGGCACCGTGAGCCAAGGGGCTTTCTGGTGCTGGCGATGGCGGTGGTGGTGTGTGCTTAGGCGCTCTCTGTGCTGTCCTCTGTAAGTCAGGGTTCTTCTGAGACAAAAACTGGGGGTTGGGGACCTGGCTCCAGGGTCCAGGGTTACTGAGGCAGCCTTCTGGCTGAGGAGGACCCTCCACTCCTTGCTGAGTCGAGGCTGACCAGCCCCTCTCAATGGGGGAACTAAAGAGCCCCCAGGCTAGGCTGGGGAGGGGTTGGGGTTATGACCACTGGGGAAGCTGGGCCAGCCTCCCCTGGCCTGAAGGAAGCAGCTTGGTGGTCAGCTACCACCCGCATGCATGCCCGTGTACACAGCCTACCCTGGGACTCAGTGACCAGGTTCAGCCTGGACCTGGGCGAAAAGGGACCTGTGGATGGGGGCAGATACCTAATTCCCCCCCTGCCCCTTGTCTCTAGGTCAACGTGGAGGTGCCGGGCCACCATGCTCAGTCTCAAGCTGCCCCAACTCCTTCGCGTCCACCAGGTCCCCAGGGTGAGGGATTCACCACCTCCTACTTCTCAGGGGACTGGCTGGGGCAAAGTTTCTTCTCTTTTTGCAAGTGCAGAAGTCCCTGCTCTAGGCTAACTCTTATCCCTGCCATTTCAGTGTGGTACTCTTCTGCTCTCTAAGGAACAGGCTTGTGACCTGCTCCCTAGAGCCCAAAACACTTCCTCAGAGCACCCTGTGTCCATCCTATCTTATCCCCTTACTCTGCCTCTTCTGTTTCTCACCTGCTCTCTGGGTACTGGAAACTGTGGTGAGATGGGGTTGGATTTAGTTTGACTTTGGGGCCATTGTGATCTCCAGCCCATTCCCTTCCACCCTGCTTCCAGAGAAAGGGTGGGACACAGTGCAGTCCCTTGGAGAGAAAGGGTGGGACACAGTGGAGTCCCTTGGAGAGAAAGGGTGGGACACAGCGACTCCTCTCCTCCCCTGCCCCCCACAACCCCAGGTGTTCTGGGAAGATGGTATCATGTCTGGCTACCGCCGCCCCACCAGCTCGGCCTTGGACTGTGTCCTCAGCTCCTTCCAGATGACCAACGAGACCGTCAACATCTGGACTCACTTCCTGCCCACCTGGTGAGGGAGGCTCTTTCCCAGGCTTGGGCCTCGAGCTCAAGGGGGTACTCAGGCGGACCGGGACCGTCCGGGCCCGCGGGCTGCACTGGGAGCCGCTGGGGGGTCCAGTGGCCTGAGCACGTGCCTGCCGCAGGTACTTCCTGTGGCGCCTCCTGGCGCTGGCGGGAGGCCAGGGCTTCCGGTCGGAGCCCTACCACTGGCCGCTGCTCGTCTTCCTGCTGCCCGCCTGCCTCTACCCGTTTGCGTCGTGCTGCGCGCACACCTTCAGCTCCATGTCACCCCGCGCGCGTCACATCTGCTACTTCCTGGACTACGGCGCGCTCAGCCTCTACAGCCTGGGTGAGCCCCGCGGCGGAGGCTGGGGCGGTGGGCAGGGGGGCGGG
>NW_006785665.1:1734090-1735741 GCF_000442215.2 Lipotes vexillifer
CCCCCCCCGCCAGGCTGCGCCTTCCCCTATGCCGCCTACTCCATGCCGGCCTCCTGGCTGCACAGCCGCCTGCACCAGCTATTTGTGCCCGCCGCCGCACTCAATTCTTTCCTGTGCACCGGCCTCTCCTGCTACTCCCGGTGGGTTCTCGGCCAGTGGTGAAGGGGAAGGCGGAGGGACAGGACAGGGCACCCACAAACACCTGGACACCCAGGACCACTGGGTGTGCCTGTGTTTCACTGCTCTTGAACAACATTGGTAACGATGGGACCGTTTATTGAGGACTTACTATGCCCAGACCCTGTGCACCAGCACCATCCCTGCACTCTCTCTCTCACAGCCACCTAAGAGGCAGGTGTCTATCCCCGTCTAACAGCTGTTGTCACTCACAGAGGAGTCATGTGGCCTAAGGGCTTTCATAGCCACTAAGCTACACTGACATTCCATCTCGGACAAAGGTCCCCTGCCCTCCTCTGACCCCCAGCCCAGCATAAGGATGGTGACCAGCCTTTCACTCCCGCCTCCTAGGTTCCCCGAGCTAGAAAGCCCTGCGCTCAGTAAGATCCTCCGCACGGCTGCCTTCACCTATCCCTTTCTGTTTGACAACCTCCCGCTCTTCTATCGGGTAAGCCTCCTGCTTTCCTATCCTGACCCTCACAGTGCCCACTCCCAGCCCTGGCCCCTCGATCCCTGACTCAGCCCTGCTGCCCACCCTCCTAGCCCAGCACCCAGTCCAGCTGTGCCCTCCCCCTCCTCATCCTCACCAGATCCCAGACACATGATGTCCACCCCCAAAGCCCCTCCCCGTCAACCCTGCTTTTCCTTTGCCAGCTCGGACTGTGCTGGGGCAGGGGCCACAGCTGTGGGCAAGAGGCACTGAGCACCAGCCACGGCTACCACCTCTTCTGCGCGTTGCTCACTGGCTTCCTCTTTGCCTCCCACCTGCCTGAGCGGCTGGCACCAGGACGCTTTGATTACATCGGTGAGAGCAGACCTGGCCTGGCCCAGGAGGGGTTGGGGAGACAGCTCCCCAGAGCACAGAGTGAACTGAGTAAAGGAGAGTATTCCTGGCAGGGCCCTCAGGGTGCAGGCCCAGCCCCAGTCCTCAGATAACAACAAAACCAGCAGCCTGTTGTAGGCCAGGGGCTCTGTGCACAGCAGCTCACTCACTCTTGCCAATAACTCTGGGAATTGGGTTTCTTATTCCCAGTTTTAGGGGAGTAGCAGGCCCAGAGGATGTGGTGCTCACCATGGGTCACAGGATGAGTTGGGGCAGACCTGGGGATGGGGTATGTGCCCTCACTCGCCCATCCTCCCCACAGGCCACAGCCACCAGCTATTCCACATCTGTGCAGTGCTGGGCACGCACTTCCAGCTGGAGGCGGTGCTGGCTGATATGGGATCTCGCCGAGCCTGGCTGGCCATGCAGGAACCGCCGCTGGGCCTGGCGGGCACGGTGGCCACACTGGGCTTGGCAGTGGCCGGGAACCTGCTCATCATTGCTGCTTTCACAGCTTCCCTATTTCGGGCTCCCAGTACGTGCCCCCTGCTGCAGGGTGGCCCGCTGGAGAGGAATACAAAGGCCAAACTACAGTGAGGCCCCAGCTCTGAGCCTGCCCTGGAGGAAAGCAGAGACCAGGCGCCCCCCCCC
>NW_006785665.1:1735751-1743138 GCF_000442215.2 Lipotes vexillifer
GCCCCCCCCCCCGTGCTGGGGAGGAGCCCAGACCCAGGCCTGATAAGATGGGGGCACTTCTGAGCCTGGAACCAAGAGGAGTGACTGAGGAGAGAGTGCGGAGATCAGGAGGCAGAGGAGAGGAGAGGGACTGGGGGGCTGGTAGAGAGTAGGAGGGTCAGGGAGGGTGCTCTTGATGGGGCTGGGGGAAGTGCTGAGGGTCTGAGAGGGGAGGTGCGTGTGTCCAGGCTGGAGCTGCCCCACCTGCCATCGAAGGCTGGGATGGGGAGGTGTTGGGCCCTTTCATCTGGTCCCATCTCTGGTGCTCCTGGAGTTTCTGCTCAGCCCAGGCAAGAACTAACATGACTAACCCAGGCCCATCCTGAATGCTTATTAACCAGGCCAAGAGGCCCGCTACTGCTCCCACCCCCAAACCAGGCAGTACCATCTACTGGAAGCTCTTTGCCTATGGCGATGAGGCTGTCTGTCCTGGTCACAGCCGTGTACTCCAGGCGTCCAGGCCTTTGGGATCTGGTCTATTTGGGTGTGTCACGGATGGGGCAGTGGGTTGAGGTGGGGGAGGGTGCTGGGCTAGAGAGCAGAACCCTATTTAGACTTTAGGAAGCCACCTTCAATGCTTCTGGACTGAGGCAGGGATAAATAAATAACTCAACAACAGATTTTGGGAAGCACTTTCTGGGACCGAAAAAGGTAAAACCTCCTCTCCACTCCCCATCCTCCCAATACCTCCTCCTCACACTCCATAGACGGACAAAGAATCACAGCCCCACCAGTTCCTCTTCCGGAGTTTATTCTGGAGCAGCTGGGATGATGCTCCCAGCTGCTGGGATCTCACACTTGCCGGGCAGGGAGGTCAGGGCAAGGGGAGGGGGAGGGGTCCCGGAGAGGAGCCAGAGCTGGGGGCTGCCAGCCAGGCCGGCAGGGCTGAGTGCTCTAGGCTGTGCCGTAGAAGCGCCGATAGGCCTCCTGGAAGCCAATGTGGTCAGCCAGCTCGTCACAGGTGGGGTTGAGCTCACACACCTCCCTCCTGGGCTCCAGAGGATCTGGGTAGGGGGCTGGGGCTCTGAGAGCCCAACACACTGGCATCAGCCTCCATGCAAAATGCCCGCCCCTCCTCCCACTGCACTTGGGGCTCCAGAGTCCTCCCACAGCGGCCGCTCCTCCCAGCCCATCCTGGAGATGCAGGGCCCTGGCCCAGCACCTCCTTTTCTCTCACCCCAGCCCATGATCCAGGTAGCGCCTGAGTCTCTTCACCACCTCGCTGCCTTCCTGCTTGGACACAAAGGCTGTGGAGCAGAGGGTTGGGGTCAGGTGACTCCGAGTTTGGGTGGACAAGGTGGGGAGTAGGCTGGCCTTCCTGAGAGCCAGATGGGAGGGGGCAGAAGGGGAGAATGGGACTGAGGGGACCAGGGTGAGAAAGGGGTGCTGGGAGTGAGCAGGACCATTGAGTGATACAGGGCACAGCTTCCCATCAGGCCCTGCCTCATACCTGCACCTTTGCCAGACTCATCTCTGGGCTTTGCATCTGCAAGAAAAAGGAGCCCAGTTCACCCCTGCTCATCCCTAGGGCTTTCCCTCTCCTCCCCTCTCCCCTCCTCGCCCTCCACAAGGACAGCAGTGGGGGCAAATGGACTGAGCCCACAGAAAGGTGGTTAGACTGCCAATAAGGACTGCCAGTGGAAGGGGTGAGGGGAGGTGAGGCCATGGTGCTTTCCCCTCACAGCTCCCGCGGGCTGGGGCGGGGGTAGGGGCACTCACCTGCCCAGCCAGCGAGGCAGAGTGTGGCCAGGGCCAGTAGGGCGAGGAACATGAGGGGTCTCATGGTGTGTCTGTCAGCGGCTGCGCTAGGGCTGCTGCTCAGGACTCAGCTGGTCTGCCCCTCCCAGCCTCCAGCACTGTTTTATACTCTCTGGGCTGTGTCCCAGAGGCAAGGGTGCAGGCGGGTCTTGGGGGAATCTACCAGGGCTATTTGGGGGTCAGCCGCCTAGGCCAAACCCCAAAGGATGTTGTGGTTGGAGCTGTGGCTGCCTGGGCAGGCCCCTGGGAGTGATGGAGGAAGGTGGGCCTCAGTCCAAGACTGCCAGCCTCCAGACAAGGTCCCCAGCCCCTCCTCAAGGGGGCTGCCCCAGGTGCCCCAGCCCCTACTCACTCTCCCTCGGAGCCCCAGCCTCAGTTTGAGCACCAGCGGGGCAGACCGGGAGGGGTAGGAGGGGGAGCCTAGACAGGAAGGGGGGCCCAGAGGTCCAAAATAGATTTGCACAGAGCTGGGCTACAGCCTCCCACAGGCTGATTTCCACTGTCAGCCCTGTGGGCAGGAGCCAAACTCAGGGAGGGAGGGCCAATGCCCTCATTCACCCCGAGGGCCTCTGCCCCAGAGAGACCTCAACAGCAGGGCTGGCATGGGGGCGGCTCGACTCTGCTCAGGCCCTGAGCCTCGGGACGGGGGAAGGGGTTGGGGCAGCATAGGGCCAAGAGCCAAAAGCCAACACAGGTGTGGCCAGGTGTGAGGTAAGGACAGCCCTTCTGTCTGCGACTGGCCAGGTGGGCACTGAGGTGGGAACCCCCTTCCCCATGCCCCTCGCACCTCTGAGCTCCTGACCGCCCCACCCCGATCCTTTTCCTGCCCTCATAGCCTCCCCACTGCCAATAACTCTGGGGACCTGTCCTCCGAGGGGCAGAACATCCAGCCTGAAAAGCCCCACCCCAGACCTCAAAGCCACTTCTGCCTCAGCTCAGCCTGGAGAAGAGGGAGGGTGTCCTCACCCACCACCCACTCACCAGGTGGAGACCTGCCAGACGAAGCACTGCTGCCTCCACCCCACGGCCGGTGGCTGGATGTTTAGGTGTAGGTGTGTCCAGGAGGAGGAGCCACTAGGCTCAATTTGGGGGGGTGGGGTTGATGATCAGGGACCACCCTGCCATCTTCCCGAGTGTCCCCGCTGCTCCTAGACAGACCCAACCAGGCCTCTCTCTACAGAGTTAGGGTGAAGCCTTCGCCAGGCAAGAAAGTTCTGCCCCCACCCATACCCACTCCCTTCACCCTCCAGTCTGGAGGGAACACCCACCCTGCCTTTGGCTAAGTCACTCCTGATGCCCTGTGGCCCTGGCTGGGGAAGAGGGGGTTGTGAGAAGCCAGAGGACAAAGTCCCAGCCATTTGGAGGGCCCACTTGCTCCATGTTCGAGTACTCACCAGGCACAAACAAACACCTAGGGAGGCCGACCATAGAGCCTCTCAGAATCAACCCAAGGCAAAGAGAAGGGCAGGCGCATGGACAGAGTGACCCCCACCCCCAGCAGCTTGTCCTGGCCTCAGGGAACCCAAGGCTCCTGGTTTCTGTGACAAGGGGCTTCACTGCCCTTCCATACATGATGGTCAGATACACCCCCCACCAACCCACCCCAGCCTGGAGGCTCTCAGAGCCCTGCAACTGGGGCCTCGATTGGAGCCAGGACTCTGGAGTCCAGGGTGGGATCTTGGCCCAGGAGAGTCCTGGGAGAGGCCCAGGCAGAGGGAGCATCCTCACAGATTACAGTGTAGTGGAGGAAGTTTATTTGCGGATGTGGGGAGAACATGGCAAGGGCCCTTGGGCTGGCCAGCAAGGGGGCAATCAGTGGAAACTGAATACAGATTCCCCAAGCCAGGTCCTAGGGAGGGCTCAGGAATAGGCGATATGTGTGATGGGGGTAGGGTGGGGGGTTGGCCTGAACCTAAAGGAGAGGCAGCATGGTCCCTAATTCCCAGGGCGGGAGCTGGCCAAGAATCCTAAAGTTAGAAGGAAACAGGGAGGAATCTGAAGGTAGTGTGTGTTTTTGACCCCAAGGGAGCCCCAGAGGCACAACGGCAGTGGAGACAGCTGAGGCCTCCTTCTCCGGCAAATTCCATCACTGCTTAGGGACTGTTCTCGGAGGCAGCTCACTCAGGCTCAGCATCCTGGACAACAGGCCCTTGACCTTGACTGCCCTCTGCTCCTGGGCCGGGCCCTCTCCTCCTCACTCAGGCTCCCTCAGCACGGCCACCAGCTCCTTCTGTTCTCTGTGTAGAGCCTGACATCAGTGAGAGAGAACAGACAGACTGGGAGATGAGAAAATCCAAACCCTTTCCCTCCACTGTCCTTGACTCCAGGCCTGGGTTTCCCCCCAGGATGATAAGGAAGGGGTCTGAAACTCATATCACAGGCCCAGCAGGGCATATTAGGAAATCCGCCCCACTCAGCAGTTGTTTATGGCAGGCTGGGTGCCATGGCCACCTAGGCTGGGCCTCCCCAGAGAAGAGCCGATTTTCAAAAAGGGCCCCTTAAGTGTCCCCCGATCCTCTGACCTCACCGGAGATTTCTAGCAGAGAAACTTTCTTAAATTAAGTGGACTTTCAGCTGGGCTACAGACATGGGAATTGTAGTGAAAAAGGGCTCTTTGAACCCACACAGGGCTCAGCACTGAACACTCAATCCAGCTGACCCACTTCAAACAATGGTTAGCATCTGTAGCTGTAATGGGAGAGGTGTGGCTATAAGAGCAGGGGGCTTCCTTCTTCCTCTTAAAATAGAAGCACTGAATGTCAGAGCTGGCAGGGCGTTGGGGATCACTATTTGGCCAATTTGGAAGCCAAAGCCTAGACAGGGGAGTGACCCTTGGCCTCATGGTGATGAAGCGCCAACGGCAGAGCAGCCGGAGGACTCAGCAAGGCAGCCCCGAGAGTACCCGAGACACAACTCTCAACTGTGGAACCTGTCCCAGGAGACGGCACTAGGCTGAGGCCTCAGTTATACCACCTGCGTGTCTGCTGTGTAGAGCCTGGGCCACTGCACTACACTACACTATACACCCCCAGGGCCAGGGTGTTACAGGAGGAGGCTGAGCGGATGAAGATAAAGAGGAAGCAGAGCAAGGCACCAGCCCTTCTCCTGCTGCCGCCTCCCTGAGGCTTGGGGCCTTGCTGAGGCTGGGGCAGGGCCTTCAGGTTGCCCCCTGACTGGTCTTGGGAAGAAGACCAGGGGACCTGAGAGCCACGGATCTGGGGACTTATTCCCCTCGGGAGTAGGAGGGTCTGCCCCAGGAAGGGAGCTGTCAAGTGGACACAGGTAAACATAAGTTGGACATCTAAATGATGAGGAGAACCCAATAATGGGCCACCGTTCAAGCCCCACTAGAAACCCTCCTTTGGAACTATATTTTGAGCCGGCGAGAAAATCCATCTCATCACTCTGTAGCCACATGTGCTATCTGCGTCACCCAGCCTGATTACTCTCTTCCCCCTTATTCACCAACTTGCCCCCAAGTGACTGTGGGCCACTTTCAGAAATTGAGTTCACCCTCAAAGGACACATATTTGTTGCATGGAGGATATGTCTTAGGTATGTTGACGGCTCTAGAAGTCATTCTACTGTACACATTTTAAAAGTACTGGGCAATGATCATGTGGAGTAGAACCACTATGGCTACAGAGGATTAACCCTGACCCTGACATGGAGGAGCCATCCCTGGGCAAGTCACTTGCCCTCCCTGGGCCCGTTTTGTCCTGGCTGCAGCAGGGGAGCATGTGCCTGAGGGCAGGGCCGGGACACTCACCTGCCAGGCCTGCTGCCGGGCCTGGCCCTGCAGCTGCAGCTCCTCCACCTGCCTGCGCCCGGCCAGGACGGCATCTGCCAGCTGCCTGTTCTCAGCCTCCTGTTTCTGCACACGGCGCTGCAGGGCGTCCCGCTGCTGCAGAAAGTAGGGCACCACAGCGCTGCACAGGTCCTTCTCTGGGATCCCACTAGGGCGCCTGCAGGGCCGCAGGGGGCGCAGGGGTGGGTACAGGGAGTCGTCGTGTGGGGTAACGCTTCTCCTTCCAAACCCAGCCAGTGGCATTCCCACCTTCAGCCTCCAGCTGGCTGGCTCTCCAGGCCTCTCCTGCAGTCCCTCTCACTCCCAAGACCCAACCGCATGGCTCCTGCTCCTGAGGGGACGCTAACCCCTTGTCCCTTAGCTTCAGCTCCCAGGAACCCATCTCTCCTCTTCTCACCAACCCGCACCTTAGCCCTCCTCCTCATCCACAGACACTCCCTCCAGCTGTAAACCTCCAGGGCTGGAGATGATTTCCTCGGGCCTTGTGACCATGTGCCTTGCTGGTGCATCCACACCATGGGACTGTGAGCTGGAGAGATGGGGGAAGGTTGCGGCCTGAGCGCAGGCCCAGACCCCAAGAGGCCCTGGCTGGCTAATGTGAGAAGATAAAGGAAAGACAGGTCTGAGGAGGCAAGAGTTTAGGGGGTTCTGAGTGCCCAGAGTGAGGAGATAGGCCAGTTCTGATGGGCAGTGGGGTAGAAGCCACTGTAGGTTCTTTAAAAGTTCTTTCTCAGCTATAAAAGTTAATTCTCTTAAGTTATGAATGTCACAAAGCATTAGCAAATTGAAAAGCACAAAAAAGGTTTTTACTCCTCCTGACCTAGGATTCTACTCAGGCAGGGAATGGAGGCAGGAGGCAGGAGCTCAGGCCACTCGCCATCTCGGTGGCCTCAACTCTCCACTCCTGTCCCCAGGGCCTCCTTCTCCATCCTGCCCAGAACAACCTGGCAGCAGGGCTGCCCACTGGAATGACAGCCCCGGGAGAGAAGGTCTTTCGTGTCTTAGTCACTGCTGAATCTCTGGCATCTACAACAGTATTAGGTGTATAGTAAGTGCTTCTAAGTGTTTGTTGAATGAACAAATGAATAAAAACCAGATGCCTGGGCCAGATTAATCGACATAAGACTCCAAACCTCACTATTGTGCCTCATCCCACTCCCTCTATCCTCTCTCTTGCAGGCCAGATGGGTCCTGAAATGAGCTCCCCGGGAAGATTTCTCTCATCCCAGTCACCTCAACCCCCTGGACTACATGAGCTTGCCCCCAGCCCTCCTGCCCCAGAGGGGCTATGCATTTGTCTCTCTGTTCTGGGTCACTGTTTGGTGTTGGTCCTCTCCACCTGTCCGTGCCGGGGGGCAGGCATCACCCTTCTCACCAAGCCGGCTCCTCGCAGTCCTTCCTTCCTTCCACAATCGCATCCAGCGCATTCAGGACAGCTTTCAGGTTTCCCTCCGCTTTGATTTCAGAGATTTCCTCCTGAAGAGAAAAGAGGAAAGAGCTATAGTAATACCAGACAACTCCATATGCTGAACTACTAACGGCACTTAGTAAAATTTTAGCTAATTTAAGTTCTGTCTTTATACAAACATTCCAACTTTTCTACATGTGACTTTTATAATTAAGAAAATAAAGTATAAAATAGAATACATTTAAAAAGAGCCTGGGGCTTCCCTGGTTGCGCAGTGGTTAAGAATACGCCTGCCGGGCTTCCCGGGTGGCACAGTGGTTGAGAGTCCGCCTGCCGATGCAGGGGACACGGGTTCGTGCCCCGGTCCAGGAAGA
>NW_006785665.1:1743241-1752213 GCF_000442215.2 Lipotes vexillifer
GCCGCTGGGCCTGTGCGTCCGGAGCCTGTGCTCCGCAACAGGAGAGGCCACAGCAGTGAGAGGCCCGTGTACCGCAAAAAAAAAAAAGAAAGAATCCGCCTGCCAATGCAGGCGACACGGGTTCAAGCCCTGGTCCAGGAAGATCCCACATGCTGCGGAGCAACTAAGCCCGTGCGCCACAACTACTGAGCCTGCACTCTAGAGCCCGCGGGTCACAACTACTGAGCCCGTGTGCCACAACTACTGAAGCCTGTGTGCCTAGAGCCCGTACTCTGCAACAAGAGAAGCCACCGCAACGAGAAGCCCACGCACAACGAAGAGTAGACCCCGCTCCCTGCAACTAGAGAAAGGCCACGCGCAGCAATGAAGACCCAACGCAGCCAAAAATAAAATAAAACAAAAAATAAATAAATTAAACAAACAAACAAAAAAGAGCCTGCAGCAAGCCTCTCCTCCTGCACATCATCTCTGAAGGCTGCATCCCTGCTGTTGTCCCCACAGCTGAGCACCCTTTGTGGACAGCACACATACATTCTGGGGCTTAACGAAGCCCATCCTGGAGTGTGACAGCATGGAAGTTAAACTCCCAGGAGGGATCACTTAAAGACAGGAATGGAATCCTGTCCTTTTCTGTATCCCCTCCGGTATGCACTTCCAATGAATTCAACAGTTTGCTAAATGCCTCCTCTGTGCCAGGCTTTGCACCAGGTGCTGGAGAAACACAGAGGAGTAGACCCAGGCGTGCCCTCGCTCAGCTCACAAGGTCAGGTGGGTCAACAACTATAAACTCAATTACAACACAGGGCAATGAGAGAAGGGGCATTCAAGACACCCCTGTCATTTGGAGGGAATGGATGATGGCCACTGCAGCCTGGGGGCACAGAGGACAGTTTTGGGGACTGAGGGTAGAGAGGGGCTGAGGGCAGGGTCCCTGCCTTCAGGGGGCTGACGATCTGGAGGCAGGACCCGAGCCAATAGTACCTGCTGGGCTTCTTGCCACTCACCTGGATAGATGTCTGCAACTGAGTTACAAACTTGTCATAGATGCGCTGTGTCATCTCAGGCTGCAACTGGTAGAAGCACTTGTAACAGTCAGTGAATCTCTGGTAGCTGGGGGTAAGGAGAGAAGGCAAAGGTTGGGGGTTTCAGAGTCATAGGCTCTTGCCTGGGCAGCCCTGCCCCTCATCACAGGACTCTGAGCCTTGTCTCCTTCATGGTGCTGGTTAAAGGCAGTAGATGCAAAGTGTCTCATCTGCAGCTCCAGTCTCTGAGGATGGCTCAGCCCCACCAGTCTCCCCACTTCCTCTCAGCAGAGCCCCAGTTGAGTTCACCATCTGAAGGGTGGGTCACAATTAGGCCAGCCGTGGTTCTTAAACTTGACCTTACCAAGCACCAAATCACCAGGAGCGCTTGTTAAAACTCAGATCGCTGGGCCCCACCCCCTCAGTTCTGAACAAGCTCCAAGGTGCTGCTGGTGCTGCTGGTGCTGCTGGTCTGGGCACTCCACTTTGAGAATCTCTGGTCATCCTAGTCCCCTTGCAGGGCTGCGTTAGGACAGGACATATGGTCTCTGGGAGAGGTTTCCTTACTCCTAAAAAGAGCCACACAGGAAGGAACTGATGTCTGTAGGGCATGACTATATCCAGGTGATGCCTCTAGCTCCCGGCAACCATGGAGGGCCTGGTCTGAGAGCAAAGTTTCTACCCTAAGGAGGCAGAGCAGAAAGAGGGAAAGAAGCCGGGTCTCTGAGAACATCGTCAAGCTGCTGAAAACACCCACCTGGAGCAACCCTACCTTGGGGCTTCTTGTTAGTGAGCTAATGGATTTCTCTTATTGTTCACACCATTTAAAATCAGGTATCTGTCACTTGGCAGCAGATACACCCCTTGTAGCTGGAAAGGTCAAAGGGTACCCAGTACACTGCCAACGGCTTGTTCTTCTTGGAAAAAGAAACTCAAATAAGGTAAATGGCTGTCTCCTCTCCCTCCTCGTTTTTGTGCGTGTCTCTCAGCCTGCTCTCTCAGGCCCTTCCCCTCCACAAGTGTTCACTGAGCACCTGCTATGTGCTGGGTGCTCTGGGTCAGTGAGACTGGCATGGCCCTCCTAGAGCTTCCAGTAGAGGAAGAGATGGCAGCAAACATAGAAACTCACATGTGAATGTGGAGATTACTTGTGGAGAGTGCCTGGAAGGAAAAGGACCAGGGTCATGGGGCTGAGAGGGTGTACCATGGGGATCACCTCTAAGTGCGGAGGTGGTCGGTGAAGCCCTCTCTGATGAAGCAATGTTCAAGGGACCTGCGAAAAGTGTCTGAGGAGGAGTCCTAGAACACAAAAAACCCACGCTGACACTTCGCTATGGGCCCAGTATCCCTCAGCCATGTGAGCCAGGCTGCTGGGCTCTGCACAAACGGGGGGTTAGGTACCTGGAACCCCATGCATAGCCCCCACCACACCCAGGGAGTCACTACTGGGTCCTCCCTTTCTCATGGCTCTTTGGGCCTCCTGGCCTAATTCCTACCCCCAAAACAATGTCTTCTGAAACAGGTGCAGTGTGAGAGCAGTGGTGTGCTGAGGCCAGCTCACAGTGGCTTGCAAGAGATAACCGTTAAATTTCCAGGAAATCTGTGAGCCAGTTGTTAAACACAGCCATTACTGAAAATTAAATTATACAAAGTTACAATACAATAAATTATATTAAAAACAAAGGTACCGGGACTTCCCTGGTGGGGCAGTGGTTAAGAATCTGCCTGCCAATGCAGGGGACATGGGTTCGAGCCCTGGTCCAGGAAGATCCCACATGCCGCGGAGCAACTAAGCCCGCGAGCCACAACTACTGAGCCCACATGCCACAACTACCGAAGCCCGCGCACCTAGAGCCTGTGCTCCGCAACAAGAGAAGCCACCGCAATGAGAAGCCTGCACACCATAACGAAGGGTAGCCCCCGCTAGCCACAACTAGAGAAAGCCCGCACACAGCAATGAAGACCCAACGCAGCCAAAAATAAATAAATAAAATAAATAATAATAATAAATAATTAAAAAAAAAAGATACTAACTGCTCAAACGTATGACTTCCTAATCATTCTACACATTTTACTCTGCTCTGGAAGCTGTTTCCATCTATGGTCTCGATCTGTGGAAACAGGTGTGCTGCTGCCCATCTCTTCTCTACTGTGTGTAGTGATGCTACGCTGGTAAGCGTAGGAGTATTTACACCTCAGAAACTGGCAAACACTGCAAGCCAGGGCTTTATTTCAGGAGAGCTGGCTGTACGCACCTACCAGCACACCTCTGGGTAAGGGTGACAGTCTCTCATCCTTCTGAGGGTACACATTAGGTATCAGTACCCCTTGGAGGCTAAACTAGGTACCAAAAGGACAATACAAAGATGACAGGCATCATTTCAACCTGCAGCAGAGCCCCAGACATCTTGTTTTGCCACTGACCCCACGAGCCACGCAGCCATGTGGCTACATGGAGGAATGTGGAGGGATACATGACACCTGACAAAGCACAGCTGGAATTGAAACCGGGTAATTGTGGCTTGAAATGGGTTTGGCTCAAACAAGGGAGATCCTGTTCCTCCTCCCGGCCCACTCACCAGGCGCATCTGAGCTGGGTGCATCTCCACCCAGTTCAGGCGGCTGGCAGCAGACAGGGCCCAGGGCAGGGGTGAGGATAATTCTGCCCACCAGTGCTGCCCATCAACCCTTCTGGTGTCCCCTTTGGGGTCTGAGACTTCAGTGAAAGTGAAGGACCCAGAAACATGCACACTGTTACAAACACACAAGATGGGAAACATATGCTCCAAGGACATGGAGGGAGAACAGCCAGGCTGGAGGCCAGGAGGAAAGTGATTTCTTTTCTTTTCTTTTTTATTGGAGTATAATTGCTTTACAATGTTGTGTTGGTTTCTGCTGTACAGTGAAGTGAATCAGCTATATGTATACATATATCCCCTCCCTCCCCCCCATCCCACCCATCTAGGTCATCACAGAGCACTGAGTTGAGCTCCCTGTGCTATACAGCGGGGTTCCCACTAGCTGTCTATTTTACACATGGTAGTGTATTTATGTCAAACCTAATCTCCTAATTCATCCTACCCTCCCCTTCCCCCACTGTGTCCACACGTCCGTTCTGTACATCTGCGTTTCTATTCCTGCCCTGTAAATATATTCATCTGTACCATTTTTCTAGATTCCACATATATGCATTAATATATGATATTAGTTTTTCTCTTTCTGACTTACTTCACTCTATATGACAGACTCTATGTCCATCCACATCTCTACAAATGACCCAATTTCATTTCTTTTTATGGCTGAGTAATATTCCATTGTATATATTTACCACATCTTCTTTATCCATTCATCTATCGATGGACATTTAGGTTTCTTTTCTTTTCTTCTAGTTTCATTGAGACATAATTGACATACAGCACCCTGTAAGTTTAAGGTATACAGCATAATGATTTGACTTACATATATTGGTAAATGATTACCACAATAAGTTTGGTTAATATCCATCATCTCAAATAGAAACAAAAAAGAAAGAAAAGAAAAAAAAGGATTTTCCCTGTTATGAGAACTCGTAGGATCTACTTTCTTAACAGCTTTCACATATACCATACAGCAGTGTTAACTGTAGTCATCAAGTTGTACGTTACATCCCTAGTACTTATTTATCTTATAACTGGAAGTTTGTATCTTTTGATCACCTTTATGCAATTCCCTCTCCCCCCAGCCCCCAGGGATTCCTTTCTTGAGAAACAATGCAGACCTGGGAATGCTGTGAATGCCCTTGTGAATTTCCCGAAAACACACATTCACAGAGAAACAGGAAAAGTGATGCATTTTAGAAAACATTCATTGCCACCCCCTCCAAATGTCAACTTTTATCTTCTCATGTAAACTCTAATATCTTTGTGGATAGGGACGCCATCTGCAATGGTGCTGGGATTTCCAGGGTACCCAGAACAGTGTTAGATACATAGCACACTCAAGACATGCTGTAGACCAGGTGACTGGGGCTGAGCTGAGACCTGGGCTGCCTGGCCTCAGGCTTGGTCCATTCCCAGCCACCTCCCCTACCCTGGACCCCAGGGTACCAGGGCCTGGGCTACTTGGACAGAGCAGTCCTCTTCACAGAGCATCCCCAATGGCCCCTCTGCCAAGCCCCCCTTTGCCCTCTGCTGGAACGGTCTCCTGGCCTCAGCCTTCCAAGGGTACGCAAGGGGCCATCCAGCTTTGTGCTGGGTAAGGGTACGGCTCTAAAGACTGCCTGTCTTTTTGCCTAGGTTCAAATCCTACCTCTACCCCTCATCAGCTGAGTGATCCTGGACAACTTCTTTACCTTTATAAGCATCAGTTTCCTCCTTTGTCAAATGGAGATAATAACTATCCATAAGTCACAAAATTACTGTGAGGATGAAATGAGGTTACATATATAAATACTTAGTACAGTGCAGAGCACACCCGGAAATGCTCCATGTTAGCTACAATTATTACTACTATTCTCAAAGGAACAGTCCTCACCACCCCGAGGAGTGTACAACACAGTCAGTAACTTGGCTTCCCAGGGTTGAGAAGTCTGCAGAAGGGAGGGGCTTAGTAAATGCATTTTGGTTGCAACGGCATATGCAGGAAGAACCCATTGGCCCCCACTACAAAGAAAAGGCTACACTGTGGTCCCACAGAAAGGACCACATTTGTCATCCATGAAAGTAACTTTTTTTTTTACATCTTTATTGGAGTATAATTGCTTTACAATGGTGTGTTAGTTTCTGCTTTATAACAAAGTGAATCAGTTATACATATACATATGTTTCCATATCTCTTCCCTCTTGCATCTCCCTCCCGAAAGTAACTTTTAAAAGCTGCATTTACTGCTTCAAAACAGAGATGACTACATTAACTGATTTTAACCTATTTTTTTCTCTTAAATACTTCTTGTGCAATATCTGAGATACCATCACTGTTTTTTTGTTTGTTTGTTTGTTTTTGCGGTACGCGGGCCTCTCACTGTTGTGGCCTCTCCCGTTGCAGAGCACAGGCTCCGGACACGCAGGCTCAGCGGCCATAGCTCATGGGCCCAGCCGCTCCGCGGCATGTGGGATCTTCCCGGACCAGGGCACGAACCCGTGTCCCCTGCATCAGCAGGCGGACTCTCAACCACTGCGCCAGCAGGGAAGCCCCATCACTGTTTTTGAACTCACTGATAAAGCATGTCTTTTACTCCACTAAAAACTCATTGTAAACTGAATTATCACACAAGTTTAACTTAAAGTACTGAAGGCCAGAATCAAACTCTGGTGGCTAGTCAATATGTCAGTTTATATACGCAGATAAATTGTGTAAGAATGGAAAGACAGAGGCACAGACAAGTAAACACGTGTACTAGTGCTAAGGAAGCCCTGGCTTGCCTTCCTTCTCCATGGTAACCGGCTTGCTGCCCGACTGAACGCATGCTCCACAGACTGTCCGCCAGAGGGTGGGTGAAAACTGGCGTTTCCGACCAGTAAAGGAGTGGAGGCCAAAGACAGACCAAAACGGATAGAAGCTGGGGATAGAAGCTGGGGAGCGCAGTGACAGAAATTCATGCTCTCCACCCTCCAACCACCACCTGTACAGCTGCCCTGTTTCATTAAGAAATGTTTTTCGGACTTCCCTGGTGGAGCAGGGGTTAAGAATCCGCCTGCTAATGCTGGTGACATGGGTTTGAGCCCTGGTCAGGGAAGATCCCATATGCTGCGGAGCAACTAAGCCCGTGCGCCACAACTACTGAGCCTGCGCTCTAGAGCCTGTGAGCCACAACTATTGAAGCCTGCGCACCCTAGAGCCCGTGCTCTGCAACAAGAGAAGCCACTGCAATAAGAAACCCACGCACCTCGAAGAAGAGTAGCCCTCACTTGCCGCAACTAGAGAAAGCCCGTGCACAGCAACAAAGATCCAACACAGCCAAAAATAAATAAATAAATAAATTTATTTATTTAAAAAATGAAAGCAGAGAAAAGAGAAGGGAAGGGAGGGGAGGGGAGGGGAGGGGAGGGAAGGGGTTTCTCTGTTTGGTCTTTCCCCCTCCCCCACTTTCTCAGCCCCAGGACTGAAAAGCAAGAGGGGAAAAGAAAACAGAAGTGTTCCTTGATGAAAATAAGAGGTTAGCCAGCCACATGTAAATCAATTAAGTTAGAACATTCCCTCACACCATACACAAAAGTAAACTCAAAATGTCTTAAAGACTTAAAATATAAGACCTGACACCGTAAAACTCCTAGAAGAAAACACAGGCAAAGCATTCTCTGACATAAATTGTACCAATGTTTTCTTAGGCCAGCCTCCCAAGGCAATAGAAATCAAAGCAAAAATAAACAAATGGGACCTAATCAAACTTACAAGCTTTTGCACAGCAAAGGAAACCCCAAATGAAAAGACAACCTACGAACTGGGAGAAAATATTTGCAAGTGATGCAACCAACAAGGGCTTCCTGGAGGAAGCAACGTCTGAGACCTATGAGAGCAGCAGGAGTCAGTCAGAGGACAGAAGGCCCTGGCAGCACAGCTGAAGAGTGCACAGACATGCCTGTGTATGAAGATGTAAATAACAAGAAATGTGTACTGAGCACTGACTAGAACCAGGCACTGTTCTAAGCACTCTACGTGAAGTAACTCACTTAGTCCTCACGATAACTCTATGAAGTAGGGTCTATTATCACCATGCCCATTTTTCAGATGCGAATGCTGAGGCAGAGAGAGGCTTATCCAAGGTCACAGAGTTGGGACATGTGGAACCATCTGCTCTGGATCAGGTGCCTTGGCCTCCAAGACACACAGTCTGCAGGCTGGTAGGCCAGACACATAGAGTCCAGACCGTATCATGATGGGAAGAGCTAGAAAAGGGTTTTTAAGCAGGGGTGGGACAAGATCATATTTGTATGTTAGAAGCTCCCTCCGGCTGCTGTGTGAGGGTAGACTCAGGAGGCACAGCTGAGGTGACTGCTGACTTGAGCAAGGCAGACACAGTGGGGATAGAGTGAGGTAGATGGTCTGGAAACACACAAAGAAGAGAGAATCAGCATGATGGGGCTGAAGCTGCACACCACAGTCTGGTGAGTCATACCCACACTTCAGAAACTAATCACTGCCAGTAGCACGCATCATCTGCACATTCAAAGAGGGTGAGATATTTCTGAAACACTTATTTAATCGGAACATTTTATATATCAAACCACTTTTTCCTGTGAAAAACTGTTTCCTATGAACACCAACAGTCTCTGCCACTAGCTTAAAACTCTACCAGTTCATGCACAAATGCAATCAGCTCTCCTTCCTTGGTCATTGTCAGACGCAGGCTTTAAGTCAGTTTACACAAATCACACTCTGCAGCACATCTCAGGCTGCAAGACTGGACCAGGACAGGCACTGGACCAGTCTGGCATCTAAGAACTTAGGAACTGTCAATCACCTCTCACTCCCTTCAGCCCCGCCGGCACTGACAACACATGTGGCACAGCTGCCAGGTGCCATGGGTACCCCAAACAGTGCTAACTTCAACCGGGGCCCCACCAACACCAACTCTAACCAACTGCCTCTCTTGGCGGGTCCTGATTTATAACAAAACATAGCAAGCTTCATCTGGTTGCTTTAAGAGAATAGCTGTTTCTCAGAAGGTCCAGGAGGCTGTAAGGACAGAAAAGAATCCTTCATTTTCAGAGGACAAGGGAGAGGTCGCAAATGGTAAGCTCCAACATGGCCACGTTTCTATGTTCTGAAGCCTGAGAAAGGACAGATTCAGGCGTCTTTGCATCAGCCGATCCAATGAAAGGAAGACACCCTAACTGAAGACAGGGTTGTGGGTCTGTGAGATCTGATAGCCCAGTGAGGCCAATAATCTTCCAGTCACTGTGGAGTGCATCATATAATTTGCCCCCCTAGTTAAGCTAACATGAATGTGAAAAATATGCTGAGCTGTAGGGA